>NC_051847.1:117497329-117577254 GCF_002237135.1 Teleopsis dalmanni
TAACTACAAGCGCAAGCGTAATGGCAAGCACTTCTCTATATCAACTCTCTACAACAATGCCAAGATCACTCGTGTTGACGAGTATCTTCTGTCACTCGCCCGTAGGTATCTCACCCGGCTCCATGACCTTCCCCCCGACGTCTTTACTCCTCTCACTCTTTCAGAAGACCTTGTTCTAGCTTTGCGATATAAGCCCCCTCAATACCTAACACACTACTTCGATGAAGTGGACCATAACCTCTCCACTATCCCCTTATATAACCGCGGCTTTCGTGACCCTAGTCACAAAGTATACTGTTGATTCAACCCCCGCTAGTTAGCCGTAACCCCTTCCCCTTCTATATCGTCCTTTTTACCTAGTTCATGCCCTTGCTTTCTGATTTAGATGAGCCTAGTTCACTAGGTATTAAATCTATTTTCTCATTCTTCTCTCCCATGATTACTGGAATGAAATTTCCACATTGCTGTGGAAATCTTCTCCTTTCATTCCTAAGAGGTGGTTTTAGTGGCTTCAAGTCTCACACTGTGGCTTTCGATGCTTTCCACCTACTGCAAAAAAAAAAAAAAAACAGTGCTGTTTTTAATAAACGTAAGAAACCGGAAGAAGTGCTAGACTTTGATTGTACGGCCAATATGAGTACATGAGTATTTATTAATTGTAATTCATGAATATTTATAAATTTTATTTTAACCGGTCTTAAGGTCAGACCAATTGTTCTAAGATGAACCATACATCTAATTTTCCAATAGCATAGATCATCAAGAGCCAAATTACAGATGTCGAAAAATATTACATACGATTGATGTTCCGGACAATCAGAGACTAAACTATGAAAAGGCCTCTAATCAAATAGAAATGTGCAACTAATATATATAAAATTAAAATTGTTTGATTTTATCGGTTTTTCTGAATTTTATGTTTTTTCTAATTTTAAATTAAAATACTTAAAATGTCAAACATTGGAAGAGGCAACAATGTTTGTCACTTATTATATATTTATTTACATGTATGTTAAATAACCCTATTTTTCTTTATGTACACTGAAGATACGCAGTAGACCGAAATATATGTATATTTTTTTTTAAACATATTTAAATTTTAATACAAATTAATAAGTGTTTCTTAGTACCATTTTAAGTGTTAAATAACTGAACTTTGATCCGGTAAAAATAATATATATTTATTTTTTACTCTTTTTTACTTATTTTGGTGATTAAAACTGCAAATTTCAGTTCAAAATTTGAACTGAAAATTTTGAAAAAATTACAAACTGATGCATCTCGTATGTGCAACGCACGGCTGAATAACTCTTTTCTTTATCATGATAATCCCAATAAATTTAATTTGATAGCAACTCTTGTCATTGCACTGCGAATCGCCATTTTATTTGGAGTATTTGTTTAAATGTTAGTTTTATACATTTATTTTTGTTGTATTTCCTAATTAAATTAAAACAAATATGATTGAAATAAAAGCCAAATTAGTTCGTGCAGATTCCTCGATTTATGCCACAGGTGAAAATGTCGAATGCCTAATCGAATTTATACATAAAGCTGGTAGTAATGATAACAATGAGAACAAGTGAGTGACTTTGGAGTACATAGCAATAATAAATAAGTTGAACTGCCATGAATATTGTAGTGACCGAATAGAAAACTTAGCTTGGGCAACAGTGCAGCTCCATTGTTACAGAAAGACGAGTTATAATGTTGCCACCCAGGATAAAGTGAGTGAGTTAACTGACCTAATTGGCAAAACAGCACTTGACGCGGTGACCCAAACTCCAGGTGATGTCATCGTAGATACGAAACCAAAAATTCTGTTTTGCGATCTAAGACTAAAGCCTGGAGAAACAAAAACATGTAAGCTCTCATTTAAATTTATTAACTTTCTTTTCAAATAAGTGGTTTTACAGATTTTTTCAACGAGCTTATACCACGCGATGGTCCACCAACTTTTCGTGGTCATGATATAAGGTATTTTTATAAAATAACAATAGCAACACAACGGGTTAAATCAAAGGTAATAATTTAATATCTAATGAAGTTGTAAACTAAAGTATTTTTTCTAGGTACAAACTCTTACCTTACCTATACGCGTATTGCCTATACCAATTATAGCACGACCAGACGATTTACACTGCACAGAAGACACAAATGATGAACTTGCGCCTACAAATCCATTTTTGGAGAAACGCGAAATATCCGAATTGGAAATTTCATGGCATAATTTAAAGGTCTAAATGTTATTTATATGTAATAATTCTGAAGGTACTAACATTATTTTCGGTTCATAGAATATCACATCACGTCGTGCACCAAAATTTTATCGTATTTCAAATAAACACGGTTTTGTAGGCCGTTTCTGCCTGTTCAAGCCTTGTTACAAACTTGGTGAAGACATAGTTGGCAGTGTAGACTTCACAAATTCTAAAGTACGGTGCGTGCAATTTTCCGTAAAATTACAATCGCAAGAAATTTCTCTACGGAATAATACTTCAACGAGTGGTGATTGTACAGATACATCATCAGTTAACTCATTGGATTTAGCAAGTATTGCCAGTGGTACAGCTGTTGATAATTTACATAAATCAGCAACATCAGCTAGTGCTAGACACAAGGAAGTGGAAGAGCCTGTGGGGAAAATAACAACATACTCTACTAGCCATGAAGTTTGCTATGCTATGCTACAGACGCAGATTATTTTACCTATTCCATTGACAGTGACTCCAACATTCCGTACTGATTTAGTAGAGTTAAAATGGCGCCTGCATTTTCAATTTGTAACTAGCACTATGTTGGATTTTGGACAACCCAATCCTGAATCGGGGGAACTTAAAGCACCCGCTGAGATACCAGTCGAGACAATGATTTGGAATTTACCAATAACATTATATGCTGCAAATCCTCTGCAGATTTACTCACCAAGCCAAACACAGTGCTTAATAATTAAATAATTTATTAATAACGAAATACAATCGCATGCATTAATTAATTTTAATTCTTACTAGGTTATGAATAAAATATTTGCGAGCTAAAACGTTATAAAGGCATTAATATGGATTTGTTAATATTAAACTGGTCACTTGTTTTTAGAATAAGTTATAAGTATTTTGTCGTTGCTTTGTGTGGTTACATTTATTTAATTATTTTGTAATGTAATGCATATTGCTTATCGTCCAACTTGGCCTAACTTTGTATCAGTCTTAGGGTTCGCTGTTAAATCCTGCACAGCGACGATTGTTTCATTTATACGTGTTTGTAGTTCTCGTAAGCTTTGAATCTGCAGTAGCCGCATGATACGAACAGGATAATCTAAATCCTTATCATTAGGGGAAACAACATCTTCACCTTTTTCAAATGGAAAGGGTGTACCAACAATTGGTTTACGATTCTTCGCTGCTGGTGATAAACGCTCTTTCACAAGGCGTGCAATGGCTTCAAGCTGTATCAAATGATTAGGATGATGTGGTACTTGTAATTTGCTGGCCAATGTGCGTACACCAGCTATGAAGTCCTTATTATTAACTTAAAAAAAAACAAAAGAAATATAATATGAGAAATATATTTATCAAAATACGTACAATCCATGTTGTCGAAGAAATTTTCTGCTTTAATACTAGGTGCAATTGATTTCTTTTGCTTTGCACCAACTTCTTGGGAATTGATACTTGCATATCTATCAGGTTCATCTAAGAATTCTAGCCGTACAGCATATCCCAACATCCAAGATATTTCTTCGAGCGGTGTTTTGTATTTCGGCATACCGAGATCAGATTTATATTCAGCATATGCTTTCTCCCAAACCGGCAACTTATCTACTTGCCTTAATTTTTCACGATCCTCAATTTTATATTGACGTATCTTTTGGTCCTCCAGCCATAGAATAGTGCTTGCAAATACCTTACGATCTAATGAAATAAATTTTAGCAAATGTAATGCTCGTATCAAACGGAAAAACATACCATTCACATCCAAATCATCTGGAGTGGGATGATTTAACGCCTGTAACTTAACTTTTAACATTTTTCACGAGATGCTAAATGTTTTTGGAAGAATAAACAATGAGAAGATAAGTGCTGTCACAATTAATGGCCGGCAATACCAAGAAAAAAATTTTGACGTTTTGCAATGATTATTGTAATAGCGATATGGCAACCCTTATGCGTGCACGTGAAGTCATATCAAAATAAACAATTTCATATTAGTTTGGACATATGTTGCTATAGTTCTCGTTAAAAATATGGCATTTACTGCATTAAAAAAAGAAAAAACCATTAAAGGTACTTTATATTGCCACAAATTAATGTTTAAACAAAAATTTATTGTCTTTTAATTAATTTAGAAAATTCAGGCACACTCAGTGACGATGGCAGTGATCGAACAAGTGACGAGGATGAACAGCAGAATGGGACAGGCAATGCAGGTTGGGCAGACTCTATTGCCAAAGTTTTGAATACCACAAAACCAAAAACAAAAAAAACACTTGCTTTGTCGCGAGCCAAAAAAATTAAATCACAAAGTAAATTACCAGAAACGAAAAGCTATAGTTTCGAAGTAGAAGGTGAAATCAAAGAAGAAAAGCCAGATAAAGACGAATTAGATGATAAACTCACACAGCGTAAGAATGTGCAACTGCAATTGCGTGTGAAACCTACCTGGAAGGATATTGAACGTGAGCGCACATTACGCAAGATAGCCACAAAAGGCGTAGTGCAATTATTTAATGCGGTGCGTATGCAACAAAAAGATTTGCAAAATCAACTTGACGAAGCCGGAAAATTAGATAGCCGGCAGGAAGCAGTTCTAAATAACATAAATAAACGTAAATTCCTCGATGTGTTAATGTCTGGTAAACGCGCAAAGTCTGAAGCAGTAGATAATTCAATCAAAAATGAAATTAAAGGGGAAAGCAGTAGTGATGAAGAACAGAATGGTGGAGGTACGCACAAAAAGAAATCAGAATGGAATGTTTTGAGAGATGATTTTATGACCAATAAAAAAATCAAACATTGGGACGAAGATGAGGAAGACGATGATAATGAAGCTGATGAAAGTATAAGTGATAGTGATGAATAAATAAAATCAAATTTTTACTAAAAACTGTCTATTATTTATTAGCTTTAAGAAACGGCATATTTAAAAGACGTGCTACTCCTAACCCAACAGCACCTGTAAAGAAGATCGAACAGTTGTAATTTTTTATATATTTAATTCATAGTTGCGATTACTTGCCAGCAGAGATAACAACCATTATATTTTTATGAAATCCTTTACGCTTATTGGCTTGTGTATATAAATAAGTGCCAATACCTATTATACCAAATCCGCTTACTAAACGACATGGCAAGCAATCAATGTCCTTTTTCATATTCGACATTGTTTTGAACTTAATCTCTCCATTCAATTAAACTGATTTTCAAAGATTTGGAAAATAAAAATATTTGACAGTACGAACCGTAAAATTACAGTGTTGTAAAGTTTTTTTCACAAATGCTACTAATCAAATTTATTAGATATACAGGGTGTTTTGTCTTAAAGTGACATATATATTATATTAGATTCCGTTTTTTAAGCAACAAGCTTTACTATTTACAAATATGAGAGTGGACTAATTCTCAATATTAACAGATATGCAATATATCAAGGAAAATTCCAAAATGATGTGATAACGCTACGGCACAAAATCAGATATCGTATTTTTGAGTAATGTAATTTTTAACACTCTTCTCCCTTATAACAACACAATAAGTACTATTTATTATGCAGTCAAAATACAGTTGTACGTTTATATTATACGGATGACACAGATATTATTAAAAGTTGAAATAAAAGAGTAGAAAGTGTTTGTTATAATCAAAATTTTTTTTTAATAGAGCATTATATGAAAATATGGTAATAATAGTGGCCCCTCAATTTGTTAACTCCTCCAGAGAAACTGTTTACTTCTACGTCTTCTTATTCCAACCACCGCTTTAAATACCTTCTTTGTTGAAGCGTCTTCATCCATTCTCATGACATGACCAAGCCAGCGAAGCCGGCTGAATTATATCAATGTCGTGATAAAGCTTGTACAGATTGCGTTTCAAGCCCATTTTTGCATATAACTTCTTGATAGTGACAAAGGCAGCAATGATAACACGCTTGCTACGTCTAAAGAGGTTTATGTTATCGGCTTTAGCAAGGAGCAAGACATTTTTGTAAAATACAGTTATATTACGATAAACCTTGCGCATGATCACTTCTATGACAAAATTGAAAAAATCACATGATATGGGATCACCTTGTCTGAAGCCTCGCACGGTATCAAACGCTGCGTAGAGACTTCATCCTATCTTGACCGAGCTATGGGTACTGCTCAAAGTCATTCTGCAAAGTCGTATTAACTTTACATGGATACCGAGCTCAAACATTGCAGCGTAAACGCGATCACTTAAGTGGCAATCAAAAACTAGTCTATAATCGACAAAAAGGTGGTGGGTGTCGATATTGTGAATATCTGGTCACTGGTAGAGCGATCAGATCAGAAACCGTGCTGATAAGACCTAATCAATGAGTTGGCATGTGGCTTTAAACTTTCACACAGTGCAGTTGAAAGGACCTTGTACACAACAGATACTAGGCTGGTCCCGCTATAGTTGGTGCAAATCGTTGGGTCTAACAACATCTCTTGCTTAGAAATTAAATAACTAATCGCGTATTATTCAGGCATTACATTCAGGATATAATGCGACTTCTTTCACGAAACTTCAATATACTTTTTACAAAATCGTAATTCGGCCTATTCTAATGCGAATTCTAACAAGTGGCAAAAATCTATTGTATGCTTTTGAAAGAAAAATACCACGAAAATTACTTGGCCCTTATCGGGATGTAATAGTGACTATAGTATAAGAAGTAATTAGGACCTTTTAGACCTATCTAATAAAGAAAATAAATAAAGAAAATATGGTGGCATTTATAAAACCCAATCATCTACGATGGGCGCAGTATTACTTAATAATGTCTAAGAAAGTCAATAGGATAACATCCTTAACAGTGAATAAACTCATTTGGTGATATTCTCACTTTCGTACAAATTGGACAATCCATTATAAATGTATAATCTCGCTAAAGTTCACTTTGAAATGTAAATCTATTTAATGATGAAACGCATTCATCAATCTATGAGCACGGTTAATTATAAAGCAACCAACCCACTTCTACATGTTAAGAGAAATTTGGAATCAATAAAATTTTCTAGCTACTTGAGGAAATTCAACTTCTTTTCATTTTATCCAAATTTATCTACAAATACATATTGCCTGTTTTTTAAAGCGCCACTTGAAACATCTGCATTTTCACTAACTGAAACGTGATGACCTGACTAGAACTTCAGACCACATTTTCGTTCATATACATTTAAAGAATGAAGGTGCGCAAATCTAAGTTCTCGTAAGATACTGGCACAATGCCTCCATAAATTTTAACAAATTTCATTAGTGATATTCACGATCTCGAAGAACATATGTAACTTAATGATAAAGTAACAGTGCAAAGCGGTGAGAATAAACTACATTCTACTTTCTACCCACGTATTGAACCAATAAATTGTCATGTCAATAAGACCTTGAGGGTTACTTATAGCTATTGTATTGGCTTCATTAGCAGATTGCAGGATAACATCATTTCCAAAAGTCATTTCGTCATTAGTTGTTGGTATGGGAATGTCAGCCGCGTATAAGAGTTAAAGGATTGTGTCTAGCACGCTTGCTTGAGGTATGTCTGCCTCTGTAGACAGGATGTTTGTCATATTTGTCTTATATCTCACGCAGAATTATTGGTGTGGGAATGTCAGCCGCATATAAGAGTTAAAGGATTGGGCCTAGCACGCTTTCGTGAGGTATGTCTGCCTCTGCAGAAAGGATGTTGGCCATATTTGTCTTATCTCTCACGCAGAATTTTTTATCAGTTATACATTTTGTTATTTCTGCTTTGCCCTGTTACTATGCCGGGGCTACACATGTAAGGATTACAAGACGAATATATGGGTAGGGGAGTGGATGGATGGGACACTATTCGAGATCGTGAATATCACTTTCGTTGAACTCACATTTTTTTAGGAATTAAAATAAAAACCGAACTTTTTCCCTGAAAGAGAACGAACAACACACTTTATTATTTAAATGGAATACTTTTTTTGTTGATTACTTTATACAATTTCCTAATATATAATAATTTACAATTCAATATATAATTGTTGATTTATTCTTTTTTAAAAGAGTAAATAATTTGCTTTAATAACAATAAATACATATTTGAAATGGTTTCAAAATAAAACAAAAATAAAACTTGAATTTATCACTCAAGCTAAACATTAAGTTTAAGTAAAATTATTTAAATTGAATTTGTCAAATCCATGTCAGGACGCAGTTTTCCATCGATGATAAATTTGATGTTAACTGATGCTGATTCATCGAATGGAAAATTCTGTATTTGACAGAATTTACACAAGCTCAATTTCTAGTTTATAAATTTATAATCAATTTACAATATCTGTATTTTAATAATTAAATTACATAATAAAATTAGTCGTATATATAATTACTTAATTAATTTAATACATAAACACTGTAACTAAGTCGTCATTGGCATTTGCTTGTTGTAGTGCAATGCTTCCAATCTTATAAACGCGAAGAAACATCATTAAAATAAAGAGAAACTGTTTAATCTCTAATAGATGTGGATGGGATGTAATTTCTTTATAATTCTAGTATATGCAAAATTTGTGGGAATGACTGATTGACTGCTTCGTGGGCTTTGGTAGTACATACAAAAGTCCTCTGATGTTCAGTTTAATATATGAAAGATACAGGATACAGAAGTTTATAAGTTATAAGTTATAAGTTAAAATTTCGTTTTTTTTTATATGAGTTAACAGAACATTTTTAATATAATGGAAAACAATTAATATTTAAAAACTATTAACAAATTTTGTACTTTAATAGATATTGAATAAAATATTTTTTTTATAAAGTTCCAAATCAAAAACGAATAAAAACATGAAGTCTAGGTTAAATTAAAAATATGTATATGAATGATAAACGGTTGAATTGTGCTTACTTTGGTACTACTCCAACCTGCTTACTCCTTATCACCCATTTTCACTTTCGATGTCATGTAAATTCCCACGATCAGGCCAAAAAGACCAATGGCAGAACCGAAAATTTCAACAATTAAAATTTTAACAAAAAGTGCTGAGTTCGCTGCATCGGATAAAGCAGCACCTGATCCAACGATGCCGACAGCTATGCCGCAGAACAAATTGACCAAACCAACAGCAAGTCCAGCACCGAACAGAACATATCCAGCAGTCCAGTTATTGTTCATGACTACTTGATTAGACAATGCAATTTCCATCTGGAAGCTCTCCAAGAGACCAGAGAAAACAATGGCAGTAATTAAACCGTAAATGGCAACAGCTTCACAGAAAATAACAGAAATCAAATTCTTAGTCTTAATACGCGGTGCCTTTACACCACCGCCCATTATGCTGGTGCCAGTCGTATGTATACCAAGGGCAGCACCCACAACTGATAGCGATACGGCAAGGCCAATACCCAAACATGCCCACATATATGGCGAAGTTGATGCCAAGAACCAACCGACACTAACGCGCTCACCTTTTCCTGTCAGCAATTGTATCAGGATGAGTATGACACATACGGCAATGAAGAACCATAGAAATGTTTTTCCAACTACAGTGCGTAACTGGGCGGCCATTGTAAAAAGTTTTTCGCGTTTATACTACAATAAAAATAATTACAATTTTATTATATCATTTAAGTAAACATGAAGCAGTCAATTTTTTCAATTGCGTCGAGAAAAAACTTACAAAATATCTATATTTTTATGTGACAGGTGACTGAGCAGCGAAAAAAACTTTTTACCAATCACATGACAGCAACAGTGCTGCTTACTGCTGTGAAAATTAGTACTAATTTCGTATTTTTCCTCTATTGGCAATTTTAACAAGCACTTTAGTGAAAACTAGATGGCGCTTTATTAATATAAATTTTTGAATTATAAATTATTAATAAATAATTTATTTGTTAAATAATTAATTGCTTATATATTAAATACTATCTTATTAATACATAAATATTATAACTTAACATTAATAACAACATAATCAAAAACATACTGATCCTAAGAAAAATGAATGAAAAACAAAGGTTTTATATGCACTGATAAAATATATGCCTCTGTAAATTTACAACAATAACTGCATACAATTGCAGTGCTAATTGAAATGATTTATCACGATTGAGTATTTGATATGAAAAATTGCGAAATGAAGCTTTAACTAAAATCATATAAAATAAATCAGTTTTTTTCAGTGATCTACTGACTAAATTATGAGTATAATATAGAATACTGTATTGGATCATATAATAATGGGGAAACACATTTAACATTAAGATTGCAAGGGCGGATAATAAGAATACGCCGTAAATAAATGAGGAAACAATCAGAAAGGCATCGAATTGTTGCCGTGGTTGAAGTAATTAATCAATGATGTAGTAATGGATGCTGTGCGTGTTTAGGGAATCATGCATTAAATCAGAGACAATTAAACGGAATGCTTATCAAAGCACTGCTTCACTTAAAACTGTAATGCTTGGAAAATGTAATAAAGGTTTTAATTGTATACAACATAATCAGAATCATTGGAGGAAAACATATTTAAAAACCCATGCCACTTTCAACATTTTTTTTGACGTAGGATCCTTGTAGATGATTTGTTCATCCAGTGAGTTGCTGCAACAGTTAAAACCTTTTAAGTTCGTTATCAGCTACAAAGATATTTGTAGATTGTGCACCATAGTTATATCTGTCGGAATAGAAATATAAACCTCGAAATTGTTTTCAGATATGAGAGAATTACTTACTAAATTAAAATTTCTTGTATGTACTTATATTTAAGTAGAAGGTCCTTTAAGCGTTTTTGGCCTAGAAAGTAATACTAATAATAATATACTTTTTGTCACAAAAGAATAATACTATTTTAGCAGGGACCTGTTATAAGAATGACGGAATAAGGAAAATATCAGTAACTGCTAAATAGACATTTCTCACATATAAATGCATCTACTTATAATGTAGTCTTGTGGTTACATATATTCCTCAGAAAATTGACCATCAGTCACATTAACTTGAATCGTAATGAATAGCTCCGTCCCATCAAAGTGGTTATCGCGCGGTATAATCCCTATTGAGTGACGCTTTGTCATCGTGATTAGCATATGCCAGTGACATAGACCCAGCTGCTTTTGGAATTCCATCTTTGATTCCGACTTATATGAGTGGCTAGAATTGATTATCGATTTTGACACAGGTAGTTTCAATTAGAACCTCCTTACCCCTCATCACAAACAATACTTCACAAAAAAAAATCATACTCCCATTAATATTTAATTCAGCAAACGAAATAAAGTTAGTTGAAAACTAATAGCGATCAGTAGTTAAACGAAATTATATAACACTGTCGGATAGCTTAAATGTATTTTCTTTTCTCCGCCTGAAGAACATTTAATTATTTATTACAAAATAATAAATATGTGATAAAAAATCATCACCATCATTAATGGCTCAATGATCATAGTTGAATCTTGACCTTCCTAGGATAAGAAATAGACCGTGTTAATTGACTGCATGCAGAATGCACTGCTGAATTGGTGCATTTCTATAAAGTATTGGTAAAGTGTAGTATTGGTAATCGTCTACAAAGTGGCCATAATTAGTATTAACAATGCTGTGTTCAAATAGCAATGCCAGGTTGAGCTAGACATTACCTAACGTACCTTAAGAACTGTATGACCTATAATATCTCGTATTTTAAAGAACAGAACAAGACAAGTCAAATTCATATTGGTACATATAAAGATTTACTTCTAAGACCTATTAAGATCGGTGTATAGTCATATATAAATAATTACTTTTCAGTTCAATATTGACCTAATTTGAATCTAATCATAATTTTTGTTCATTCAAGAGTAATTACGCACCCAAGAGAGGTGTCCGTTAACAGACTTTATTATACAATTTCAATTGTTTACTTTTGGCTAAACTTTACGATTCTATACTAAAGTTTAAATTTTATTCACAAGCACAACACAATTATAAACATTGAATAATATTAAAATAATATTCACAAGAAAAAGAGGAAAATTCTTATTTAAAAAAAAAAGGATTTTTATTTTACCCTTAATTTCATTCCTTACAATTAGAATTTGTAAATAAAATGTAATCGAAGGTATAACATTTAAGCATCATCACCTTTGGTAGCACGAGTGTAGATAACTTGGGAATGATGTTGCACGACTTGTTTAATCAAACCTAAAATTAATAATAAAAAATTTATATTAAATTAAGTACAATAAAAGCAAACTTTTTAAACATACCCTTATCACGTAATTCAACCAAAGCCCTCTTTGCCAATGAACCACGAATCTTCAAACGTTCAGATACAACTGAGGGTGTGATCAATTTGTACTGTGGTACCTCCTTGTAGAGTTTATCATAGGTGGCTTTATCAAAAAGAATTTGATTGTTCAACTTATCCCTGACTTTGCCTTTGGACCACTTCTTCTTCTTAGCCTTACCGCCGCCGCTACCTTCCTTCTTCTTTTGAGTTTTTTGTGGCTGTTTAGCCGAGGACTTTGTATCCTTCTTAGGCGGCTATAATTTAATAAAAAAAAATATTTTTTAATCTTTTTGCAATGTAGATAATGTTATTTCATTTAAATCTCAATTAAAATGTAATTTCAATATATAACATTTGTTATTAATTTGATTTTTTCAACTTTTGGTAAATTGCAGGTTATGCGTGTGGTATTTGTTGTTGGCTGTCATTTGACAAGCAACCACGCACGTTTAGTTTCAAAAATTTTTGCAGCTCAACATAATTTAAACACTTATAAAATGCTACATTTTAGTTGAAATATAAATAAAATAGTATTGGGAATTCTTTTTAACCACAAACTTTAATTATTTAGTACAATAAAACATTTTAAAATATTCTTTTACTAACACCGCACAACTTACCATCTCGGTAACCTTAATGCAAAAAGATGGAAGTCGGAAATTGTCAGTGTTACCACAATCAGCATACAAACATTTGACAGCTGAAAGCGTTCGGAAAGTGTAATAATGATTTTATGTTCTGTTTTATCTTCTTCTGTGAGCGGCTGTCACGGCAACAACAACAAAATGTGTTTACAAAAGAACTGTCAAAGAAAGAGAATTACAAAAAAGAAAGTAAAGAAGAATTCTTAATTTTGCACATTAAGGTTAAAATAAAACAATATTAAGATTAAACAACAATGTTATAAATGGGGAATTTAACAAAATTATAAATGAAATAAATTAGTGCCAATATTTATTTTAATTAAGGATAATTCAAACTAAATTGGCAACTAATATAAATTATAAGTACACGAACATCCAAATTATTTGTTAATTTAAAGCTTAAAGGGATTAAGCACATAAACTCCACGTATGCAATTCGAAGCACTCAAGCATAAATACATATACAAATAACTTGTAAAGCAGTTTTGTAAAATAACAAATAGCAAGTTTTAAACAAATTGCTATGTTGCCGCTGACACACAGGGACCGCAACAATATTGGCCATCGGATTAAGGAAAAAATTAACAGCTGGAAGAGGCTCATATTCTCGGATAGAAACTCAAGAAATTTATTTTTATTTCTTTTGCTAAATCTAAGTTTTGCATTCGTAGAACTTTTCTATGGCATTTGGACAAACAGTTTAGGTAAGTGTAAATAAATATAATAATTTAAAATTAATTAAATTATGATGCCATAGTAATAAAAAAAATTTTAATTTAATTATATATTGTCATTTCATTTTATATCCTGCGCCAAAAATATTAAATAGATAATTTATGAATTGAGCTATTAAAAGATTGTTCATAATATCTTATCAGAAGACTGAATTATTCGTTTTAGTATGAAGTAATTTGTTATCTCCACGTTTATTGTTGTTAAATTTTATTTTTACAACTTTTAGTTGCTTTAAAATGTGTTGGGAATCTTTTTCAATTATCATTTCTTCGTTATAAAGTTAGAGTTAATAAATAATAATTAAGAGTAAAGAATAAAACTTATTATTTAAAAATAGTTAAGTAAATATTTTATATGTGACATTTGTATGAAATTGTATTGATAAATATTTATGTTTATAGCTGGTAATTTGCCTAATCCTACATTAATAACGAGACCAGTCGAGGGGCACAGCTCAAAGATCTAATAACCAAAACAATTTATTGGGGTTTTTGTGGATTCTGCGATATTACGTGTAAAGTGTCAAATGTTTCATTCAATAAAATTAGTTGACCCCTCATATTTGTTATAATCCGGAAACTTCACGATAGTGAGTCCGTTGACATTACCGTTTTACGACCGATTCATGTAAAATTTGTCATTCTAAGAAACCTTTTCACTACAATGTCGTTACAGCTTGGTTTGCGAGATATTGATTTAATGGTCCTCAAAAAGTCTTAACAAAAACTAATAATTCAGGATTCATTTTATGCAAGAACAAACATTAACATTCTAGGGATTTCTATATTCAATAATTTTATGGGAAACATTTTAATACAATAACCCTTTTATTGTTTTTGGAGTTAAAGATAAGAGGGAATTTCTGCACAAGTGCTATGAAAATAATAAATATTAAATAATAATATGTGTACAATAGATCAAGCTGATCACAGTGCAGAAAGTCCTTAACCTAACCCATAAACCGTAAATGATAATATCATCGAATATAATTTTTTGTTTGTTAACAAATTGATTATATTATTATATTTAATAATATAGTTATTACTTCTATTAAAACAAAAACAAATAATTATTCAGCAATTTTTTATGTAAATGTAATAATAATAGTTTTTAATTAAAATTTATAAAAAAAACTTTAACTGTAATACAAATTTGTTTCACTACTAATTTAGTATCATTTATTATAAGAAAACATACAAACACTGCTAATATTAATAACAGTAACAAAGGCATCTTCAGCAGTTGGTATCTAAATAATGATATATGGTCACTATAAATATATATATTTAGAAATATATATTATTACGTTGTATGTTGGTTCTTCATTTACATTTGGGACTTTCGATGCGAATCATTTTTTATAAACATATAATATAATACATAAAATTCGATTTACCAAGCGTACACGTATACAAGCTTTGGCAAGTTTGCTGCATAAAATCTCACTCTTTGACTATTAGTATGTTTCCACTGGCTAACTTAAATTATTTAAATCTGGAGTAAGTTAACTGATCCCCAAGCCTACCCTATTATGGAGTCTTGTGCAGTTAACTTATTTAAAATTACTTGAATTACTTGAATCTCAAGTAAGTTAACTGGTCTAACGCGAAGCCAGTGGAAACATACTATTACGCTAGTGTAGTCTCGGGGTAAACCGAATTTTATGAAGTATTGTGTATATGAAATGATTTGAATATATGATTTTAATATAGGCAATAGCATTAGTTTCTACTAGTCTAAAATGAAGACCAGGTCAACAATGCTTGTCCCGCACTGAAGATCTATTTTACATAATATTGCCCATGTATTTTTATGTCCAACTACATATGGTATATGAATTTAAACACTTTTGTTTTATGACGCTATCTCATTCAGTTGACACAATTCTCTCAGTTTTACCAAAGCTACATTGGTTTAAGGTAGCGTCTTCTTTTCTCCAACAACATTCCCACATGTCCAATCATACTTTTTGCATTAATAACATAGTCCATTCAAGTTTCTCTCAAGAAGTCTCTTCGTGTTACAATAATAACGTATTCGCTATAATCATTGACGATTCCATTGGTGTACTCATTCATATTTTATTGTTACTATAAAAACAGTAATTGGGTATGAATAATTAGCAAATCTTCTTGGGCAACTACACTCGTTAGATCTTACGTTTTAATTTCGATTTTTTGAAAAATTTGTATGTTATACTGAAAATTAGTTGACTATATATATGGCCAAATTATTATAATACAGGTTTATGGATACATGTATTATGCTTCATAGATAATTTTCTATCAGTCTTATCTTTAAGTAGATTATCAAATAGAGTTCCAACACTTAAATATTTTACTCTTCCAAACAAAATATGTTGATGTATAGAAAGAAGTCAATTATATTGATTTCCACTAGTGGAAAATTAAACCATTTATAGACATCAATCATATAAACTTTGTAGATTTTATACCGAAAATGAAATGGAAAGAAAATAAATTGAATAAATTATGGAATGTACTACAACAATACACATTCATCTCCACATGTGCCTAAATTGTAGCTCAACTCCACACAACATTGTCCATGTTTAAGCCCTGTTGATTTATGGGTCTGCCTGTTTAGGTAATCTGATCCCTTCATCCAGATTCAACATCTCTACAGAATCTCTCTAGGTAGATTCAGCATCTCTACATATTTCTTTATTCCTACCTCTATCTTATACAATATCACTTCCGTCATCCTATCCTATTATGGACTCTCTTGTGTACATTTCCACGCGGTGTTCTAGTCGACTTTTAGCTACAACACAACAATATTAAATTATGAACACAATGCATTGCTAAATCCACATTACAATATTCTATTATATTAAATAGAATGTGTTTTGTTTATTTTAAACAATTACTTTTTTTAATAAATATCTTTTTGAATAAATGTCATTAGAGAATAGCCCTAGGGTTAAACGCACGCAATTATTTAAGAATATTGAAACTAGGTAACAATTTTGTAATTAAGAATTTTATGTCGTAAGGCAGGAAATCTATTTCGAAATGGAATATTAATTTTATACTATTTTACAGGTCTTATCTCGGACTCATTTCATATGTTCTTCGATTGTACTGGTCTACTGGCGGGTTTGGCTGCATCGGTTATTACAAAGTGGAAAGCTAATGAAAAATTTTCTTACGGTTATGTACGAGCTGAAGTACTGGCTGGATTTGTAAATAGTCTCTTCCTTTTATTTATTTCATTTTTCATACTATCGGAAGGCGTTGAACGTCTTATTGAACCACCTGAAGTAAAACATGAACGTCTTTTTGTTGTTTCCGTTCTGGGATTTATTGTGAACTTAGTGGGTATATACGCCTTTCAACATGGTGGTCATGGCCATAGTCATGGAGGTGGTGGCCATGGACATTCACACGGAGGTGGACATGGTCATTCGCATGGCAACAACCTACTTGATATGAATGGGCATAATAATCACGCAATTGATTTGGATGGTAATTATTTTTATTAATAAAAAAAAACTATTTTTATTTTTTCAACTTACATTAAAATTTTACAGGTCACGGTCATTCACATGAGCAAGGACATGGTCACTCCCATGGCGGTTTGAACGGCGACATCTCTGGCAGTAATTCCCAAATTATGCGTGGTGTATTTT
Source organism: Teleopsis dalmanni (assembly GCF_002237135.1). Classification (NCBI taxonomy): domain Eukaryota; kingdom Metazoa; phylum Arthropoda; class Insecta; order Diptera; family Diopsidae; genus Teleopsis; species Teleopsis dalmanni. The sequence goes on from NC_051847.1 coordinate 117,514,827, forward strand.
TGCATATATTGGCTGATACACTTGGCTCAGTTGGTGTGATTATCTCAGCGGTGCTAATGCATTTGTTTGGCTGGATGATTGCGGATCCAATATGCTCAATTTTTATAGCCTTGCTTATAGCATTAAGTGTGCTTAGCCTTATTAAAGAGTCAATCTTGATCTTAATGCAAAGACAACCAACGGATTTAGATCGTTCATTACCTCATTGCTATCAGAAAGTTACAGGGTTAGCGGGTGTTTATGCCGTGCAGGAGCCACATTTTTGGACATTGTGCTCGGACGTATATGTTGGTGCTATTAAACTGGAAGTATCAAAGAATGTAGATCCTAAATACGTAGTGACGCATGCGCGAATGATTTTTGAGTCAGTGGGAGTAAAGCAGATGTACATACAGCTCGACTATGTGTGATAGAAACATTGTTAGTTACACTCTTGTTAGATATTTTAATGTAATTATATTTTTATGCTGTTTTTTTTAAATAAATCAAACAATTTACAAAATGTAAATTAGTGTCTATATTGTAAGTGCGCCAATTCGTAACAATTTTCCAATTTATATTTTTTAAAATATTTCTATGTGAAAATCATAATATATTGTTAATATGATTTAAATTATTTATATTTTACATTTAATAATATACAAATAATTGTGTAATATAATTCAAATTAATTATACATATTAAGTCATTCCGATAAACGATTTTTTTATATAAGTTTAGAATCTTCCTAAAAAATGTATAATAAATTGTATGCAATATTCAAAATAGAACAAAAGAACGCAACAGTTTTGACTGAAATAAAAATTATTTTGTTACAGTATAACAAATTTATTAAAAGGAAAAATTAATAAAGTTGAAACAAAAAGGATGTAACCACAGTGAATGCATTCATAAATTATCTTTTTCTCTCAAAAGTTGATGAAATTTGTGAATATTATAGTGTAAAGAATATTATATAGTGTAATGACTACTGTTCATTAAAATGTAAATTTTGAAATGAAGCTATGCCAAACCAAGCTAGGCTAATACCAAACGTATTACTACTCTTATATATCAATAGGTGATTGAAGGAAGAGTGTAGTAGTAATACTTTATCTTTATTATATACAGGTGATTTATATTTGCAATTTTAATTTTATACATTAACTATAAATAAGTACAACCTAACTGGGCATGTGATAACAATGCCGCATATGGGAGCACCGCTTAAAATTTATGAGAACGAAGTAGAAACTAGCAGAAGAAGAGGACGACCAAAAATACGATGGAAAGACAGTGTGCAGCAGGACTTAGAAGAAATGAATATAAGAAATTAGAAAATAAAATCAAAAAACAGAGAAGAATGGAAAACTGTATTTAAACAGATGATGATGAAGTACAACCTAACTAATTGACATAATTAATTTTATAATTCATTCATTCATTATTATTTTGCTAGAAGTTTGGATTCATCTTTATTGATTCTTCTTTAGTGTAGTAAATATCCTATAAATGGAACATTCTTTGAAGAGTATGTAGCAGTAGAATATGTATTTACAATACTTAGTATAGAATTAGAATATGAAAAGTTTAATTAAGTAAGGCACTTGCACAAATGGAATCCATTAACACAAAAGGAAATAATGTGATACTAGCATGGGTCAATGTGAAGCACCATTGCCTTATCGATAGGATGGAAGTATAAATCAAAGAAACTTTGTTCCAACAGAGGCCCGATCTATCAAACCAAGTGCCGTTCGCACTTTTCCGTATGAATAATATCAACAGTTGTATTTTAATTTTTTTGAGATATAGTGAAATATACCATTTTAGTTACAAATAATACAAGTTCCCTGTGTCTCGTACTTTCAGCGCTTCATGAAAAGTTAGTATATTATTGTGTATTAAATGTAGTATATTGGATAGACTAGGTTAGTGTTGTAGTCGTTCTAATTGACTAACTCACTTAGGTCCTATGAGTCTATTGTAATACCAATATTTTGTATTAACTCTTCCTGCGCAATATGGTATAGATTCAATGTTCCGTGTTGAAAAAGTTTAAGAAACTGTGTTATTCGAAAAATAATTGTATTCTTTTATTTAATTAAGAGATTATTTATTATTATAAATTAATAAAAAGTAAACTAAAATAAATTAATAATTATAAATATGAGATCAAAATATTATTTTAATAATGTAAGCTCTATTGAAATATTTAGAAAACAGTGAGAACACTGTTTAATAGTTTTATAAGTCCTTAAGTCTGAAATACAATTGGTGCAGTTGTAATATTTTTTGTTAATAAATATCCAGCAACTTGTGGAACAGGTATTGGAGCCAAATAATTTTGTGTAAGTTGTTGTAGTTGACCACGTATGAGTATCTCATCTATTGCTTGTTTTGCATAAATTTGTTGTAAAGTAGATAATTTTGAAAATGAACGTGCCCAACAAGATGCATAAAAATCAGCATCATCCATTTGTTTATATTGCTCTGCACATGTTATTGCATTATCTTTAGGAACGATGTTAATGGTTTCTTCTCTACAACTACTGTATGGGTCCGGAATTGATAAATTGGGCATCGAATCTGAATCGGTCTGTACGTAAAAAAGTTATATTAATATTAAAATAATTATACACGCCTTATTATCAAAGTAAACATACAAAACTTGTTTCGTCAATTTGTTCCTTGATTTCAGATTTATGTGAATTGGTAGAGCGTGTTCCAAGATAATCCTTTAAAAATTCTAATTTATCATAATACCATAAATTCGGAGAGTAGATATCATCCTCTGTTACAGCCTTTAATAGACTTTTTTGTACCTTTTTTAACTCGCGCTTATAGCAAAAGCGTATACTAGCCACTCTTTGCTTCAATCTAGATTCATCAGCTTTTGGATCTACAGCTTCATATTTTTTTAGTAATACTTTCCAGGCTTTTTCACGTGACTTTTTCTTTTCCCGTTTACTTGGCAGCCAAAGCTCACTCAGGCTGGCGTATGTGTCGAAAAACTCTCGCCATTCCTTTGAATCATAAACTGCCATTATTTAAATACTTTATAATGAAATATGTTTTGCGATTTATTCATTTATTTTAATTTTAAAAACTGCCAATTATGTTTTTAAAAACTAGCGAACACTTAAAAAAATGTATACAATTAGTGTAAACAATTTGTGTTGTGTTGGTGGATATTTTTCGGCATCTAAAACAGTGTTGTAAAACTATTGCGAAAAACTGTTTAGTTATAAAAGGGACTAAACAGTCCCTCAGGATACCACTTTCAGATAATTTCTTATAGAAATAGTGCATCTGTAATAGTAAGTTTAAATTTCCGTGTATCCTACATGATTCATAATTTATCCTTAAAAAAAAACTTTAATTAATTGCATTTCACCAATTTTTGTCTAAAACGGCGTTTACATTGTGAGATTAAAAGTAGATTAAAGCACTAATCTACCTTTAATCTTGTTGTTTAATCTTAGATTTTCCATACAAAAGTTAATCTCCTTTTGGTGGAGATTAATTTTTAATCTCCTTAAAAATGGTAATTATTTTTCCGTGCAATTCTGCAACTGGCTTAATATTGTAGATTTTTTACGATCATAGAAGAATTGAAAAAGAAACATCAAAATCTATTCAAAACAAATATTGAAAATTTGAAAATACAATACAATTTTATAAATTGTCCTTACCGATTAATAAATTTTGAAATTTTTTAAATCTAAATTAATGTATATTTATTAATCAATTAAATATTTGTAGTAAATTTTTAATATATTATTTTAATAATAGTTTTGTACATAATTATAACTAAAATTTGTTAAATTATTGTTATTAAACTATTTATTAAATTTATATTACGATTTTTTTGTACGACATTGTAATTAAATGTTTTATTTACAGAATTTTATCAAACACACGAAACAAAACACAGCAAGAGAAACGTCAAAATTAATCTCCAATGTATAATGTAAACGGTGGAGATTAAAAATGCAGATTAACTTAATCTCGTTATTTGAATCTCACAATTTAAACGTAGTATACAATTTTGAATTTAAGCGTTTACATAGTTTTTGAACAGAAAAAGAAAATACAAAAAATTAGCCTTCTATGAAATTCAGTATTTGATATCATATGCCGTTATATTTTTTAATTTTTTGCGTCACAGTTTTTGAAAGTAATTAATAAACATACTAAAATTTTTTCGAAATAATTATATTAAATTTAAAAATTGTGAATTTTTAAAATATTAAGCACTATAATAACCTCATATTTTGTATCACATTTTTCTCTTAAGTTTGTAATAATTATTCATATGTTAATAATTAGGTATTAATTTCATAACTAGTAATATTTGATTACATAGTATAAACAATAACAAAGTTGTTTATATATGAATAATTTTATTATATTATTTGCTTTATTTCTTTAATCGAAAATTTATTAATACTGTAGAGAAGAGAGAGAAACTGCATACCATGTGCTTGGGGAGTGTCCGGCACTGATGCACAAGCGGAAGAAACACCTAGGAGGGTATTTCAAGGATCATAAAGATTCAAGACTAGGAAAGGTAGGCTCTATATTGTCTTTCTTTAAAGAAATCGGACTTGGAGCAACACTCTAACCCGAGTAAGGGGCGAATTAGATCTTTTAGGTCGCAGTGCACAATCCCTTCTTTTAATAATAATAATAATAAAAATAATAATAATAATGATAATAATAATAATAATAATAATAATAATAATTGATTTTAATTGTGGAAGTGGTTGATATTTCAGTTGTACGAAATGTTTATCTTCGCTGGAAAAAAGGAACTTGCTGAAGAGTGGCGTTATATGCATGTCTTTCTTTTCATTTACTTTATTCCAGACATTTATTATGGCAGACAGTTTTGAACAAATTTAAGATATAATGCGATGTTTTGTAAAATCAAATTTAAATCATTAGCTACTTAAATGGTTATAAGATAATTTCTATATTGACGAAGATCATCTGTTTTAATCCAAGAGCATTAGCATGTGGCATAACTTATTTAATTTAATATTTTCAAGTTATAAAGAGACATATTATTTTTAAAGTCACACTTTAGAACAAATATGCCGAGTAATTTATTTTATATATTATTGCTTTTCCATTCAAATTTTGAATTTTTATTAATAATGTTGGAAACGTAATTCGGTTGTGATATCTTCTCTTACTGATAGACATATCAAGATATTATTCAGACATTTTATTTTTTCTGTTGAATTGAACTATTTTAATTTTTATAAGTGACTGAAAAATACATTAAGCTAATGGCTTTTAAAAAAAACTGAATATTTTTAAGAACCTTGTGCCAGACACTTAACAGAATGGTTTATGCAACATTGAGTTTTAACAAAAAATTATATATCGCTTTGATAGGTGAATTCATTTCTTCAAATAAATTCGTTCAATTATCTTAAAGATTTCATGATTTTAAGCTAATGGTTTATAATTTTTAAGAATATTTAGGTATAGCGACGCTACAGAAATCGTTGTCATGCTTAAATAATAATCATTAGTATTTGATTGTATGTGTATCGAAACATGAAAATATTTTTTCTGAATTTATAGAAACATTTTTTCTCTGAAAGAGATAAACAATATTATATCTAAAAAATGCATCTTCTTTAAAGTTTGCCCACTCCTGCAGCATTCCAAATTTAGAATAATTGTTCACATTCTTTCAATGTGTGTGTTCAATTCTAAGAACAAACACTGACACAGAACGAAAGAAAGATAAGCCGAACTTTAAAGGCATTGTATTAATTTTCATGAAAATCTAAGCTACCTGACCTTATTCGACATTACCAGCAGCTGCAAAAAGAAGGGCGTTTTCTCGGAAAATTTTTTGTTTAATTCCCAACAAAGCATTTTCTCGCAGCTGCAACAAGTCCCTTTTCAAATAATAATGCAGAAATGCATAAAACTGCTCAGCAATATGAGGTTAACAGCAACATGACGCACTGACATGGCAACAATTGTAAACAGAATTTGTTTACTATTTTACAAAAACAATGCAATATAAATATATCAATATGTAGATTTGCTAAATATAGCTATTCTTGATTATTTTTTGCAATTGAGGTTAGGTTAGTGTGTTGCACGTTTGCAAAAAATATTTAGGGCAAAATCCAGAACTGCATTTGCGCAGCTATAACATTTACTGAATGTAAATGTAGTAAAATTTAACAATAACAAACGAGAAGCCCTATAACAACAACTATGTGATGCTTCCAAAGTTCAAGGTACCCTTTGGCTTCAATTTGTAATTGTGTCAGCTTCTGTATTCTAGCATTCAACTGTTCTCGTATTGTAATATTTAATGAGTCACCAACGTAAGTCGCAAAATGCGATTTTTTTTATATAAGATAAAACAAAATTTTTGAATGTCGGGAATCAATTGTTTATTTTTAGTCATCTTCTTTAAATTCTCTGTTTTTTTCGATCTTAATTGTACAATTGCTGTTGATAATGTTAACTAGTAAATACAATACAAAAGAATTCAGTTACAATTGATCTGAGTATGTTGATGTTCCTGATTTAATTAATTACAATATAAATTGGTCGACGACTCAGGCAATAATATAGAGCGGAGAAGTATACAAAAATTCTTAATTATTACAAATTTCGTTTACATAATATTAAATGATTTTAAATTTAGTCATATTTATAATAAAAGGTTTCCAAAATAAAAAGAGCAAATTAAACTAATTGATTTACTGCATTAAATGATACATAATTTAAATTAAATTAACACTTCTCCTCATCCAAACCATGTTTAAAAAACATTAGTACTGGTACACTTTCGCCGTTAATTTCCCGATATTCACACATAGCAACCATGCCATCACAATCCATCGATTCGCCAGTGAAGAATTGCAAGTCTTTGAAGCGTCCCATAATCTCCTTTACAACTTTGTTCATATTTGTTTTGAACACATCAACTTGATCAGGTGCGCGTTCTTCTAATTTGGCTAGGACTTTTTTCATGTAATCTTTAAGATATAATGTGAAAGATTTTTTGTCACCAAAAGCAAAACATTCTTGCAAACGATGGTTTAGGATAACGTCAACGCCGGTTTGAACATTAGAATCGGTACCTTCGTCGGCTTCTTCAGCTGATGGATTGAAACCTTCAATTTGTATGTCACCTTCGGTACGTGAAACGAGTCTGCCGTAGACTTCATATATGACCTCATCCACCAACTTCATTTTATAGGTATCAGCAAACATTTCGTCGCCAGTGATAATATCCTTGTAGATTTTCATGTTGAATGTATTTTTTTTACTAAATTATTTACTAATTTTCAACAGATTGTTCAAACCGAGACGACCGTCCGACACGTTGCCACGCTCAACTTCAACGAAAAAGAAAGAAAGAAGAAGGAAACTTTTCACTTTTGTCAGTAGAAATTTTTAGCAATGGCGGCTACTATTGGAGATGCCAGATTGAAAAATCACATTAAAAGTTGTAAATACAGCGAAATCAAAACAGCGTTTGAATATTAACCGTAATTTTTTGTTTCAGAGTAGCAAAAAAATATATAAAAGTTATGGAAGGAAAGATGTAAAGCAACAACAAAGCAAAAAGCAAAAACCAAAAATTTTCAAGGTTAGGTTTTACTCGCAAAAAATTTTTGTCTTAAGTTTCAGTGCAGCTTATTTCAAATATGAATCTAATGTGAATGTTCATTGAAAATATGTTGTAAAATTCTAGTGATCTGTTAAAATCAGATGAGTAATTAAAATGAGTAATTCATTTACTAAAAATTTTAAATACATAAATAAATAAACTAATTCAAATATATAAGATAAAAATGTTTACCGTTGCCATTCTAATATTCATTTTGTTTTCTTTTATTTAAATTTATTAATTTTTAGTGTCTACAATTTTTGTATTTCATACTCACTATTTCATTTATATTTACAATATATTTTTGTTTCGAAATTATTTTGATATCTTGATTTTATACGGCATTTACACTGGTCTCAAACGGCTCATTTTGCTCAAAAATCGAAAATGAGAAGCGAATGACACATTTTTACATACAAAATCTCAAGCGCAAATGAGATCCATTGGATCTCATTCTGTAGAAATGAGTTCTAACGATGTTAGAATGAGTTCCAAATATGTTCCAAATGCATATGAATACATTGAACATACAATGTACATTGAACATACAATGATTAAGGAAACAAATGTTTCCTTAATCGAAGTACTTAATCGAAGTTAAAAATATGTTTTCAGTTTATATTGTAAGGTTTGAAGGTATATTTAGCCTTTATGCAACATTTTTTTGGCACAGGCCAAAATCAAATCAACAGGTAAGTTGAAAATTTAGTTGTTTAATATGGGAACAAATTAATTACAACGAATGTAAACACTTTCAAATGGTTTATTCGAAATGAGCGATTTTCGGCCAGTGTAAGCGCCATATAATTGCCTCTTTAGTTTTATTAAAACTTATCCCGTAATTTTCAAATTTGAATTTTTTGAAGTAGCTTATACTAAGGCAATATAACTAAAAAATTAATTAGGTGATTATTTCACACATTCATACAAGGATTTTGTATTAATTTGGTGTAGAAATATCATATGCTATTATATATAACGTATTTGTATCATGAATTTTGTGAAGGTTACAGTTTCAAGATAATAGAAGTCATCGGACATAATTAGGAATATTCACTTGTAACATCTTTCTACTGAACGAGTTATTCGTAAAATATTAATTATTAATATTAATTATTAATTATTAATTATTCGTGAATAATTAATAATTTTTAATTTTAAAAATTAATATTTATAATGTTCAAATTTAAAAACAACTTGCAGGAGTTTAAAATTTAAGTCTTTAACGAATAATGAAACACGAGAAAACAAAAACGATTAATCATGACTATATTTTATTTGTTTAAATATAAATTTTTTAAAGTGAAGAACAAATTTATTTATAGATTTGAAGTTGGATTATGAAGATGTTGCATTAAGGCTTCCATGTGAAAAAATTTTTAAACAATAAATATGTTTGTACTTCGTATATTTACATATTCAGTTTAGGTGGATTCTGAATAGCATATGCGATTAAATGCTACACGTTTATCGTAATAAAAGTGGAAATTATTCAAATTTGATAGAGTAAACTTATATAAGTATCATAGCCAGTATGCGAGCTCCAGTAAATTGAGGTAAAATTTCCTAGGGATTTTTTGCGCTGCTCTTACGTTAATACTTATTTATTTATTTATTGCATTTGTTTATTATTTTTGGTTAAAAGTTTTCAAATTTATTTATTTATTTAGTGCACATCTTATAAAATTTTCACAATGGTAACACATAATTCACTTAATTTTTAACAAATTTACCCTACTCGAAATTCTGGTAAATACCAACATTCGCTGCCATGCCGACATAATTTACATAATTGTATTTGTACTCTATAGCCGTATCGACAATACGGATGAAGTTTTTTCATCTCACAAAAACAAAATTCATAATTTCATATATATATATAATATAATATTTAATACATATATTTTAAAAAGTAATCAAAGTAGTCAATACAATTTTGAAAAATTTTATGTATAATTTAAAAAAAAATATATTTTTATTTTCTGTCTTCTACATATACGTAACGTATCAAAAATTCCAATAAATAAAGAATTCTGTGGCAATACGTTTTCTGTCCAAAATTTGTAAAAGATTGATTTTGACAACTTTTGACATTTAAGCATTACCAACATAAACGTTTGGAATATTTTCATTAATCTGTCAAAAGGAAAGGTTGTGTTGTGGTGTATTACGGCATCAAAATGTAAGTAAATACTTTAACATATTGCAAAAATGAAATAATGTTTTTTATTCAGGTTCGCTATATCACGTTCCCTTGTTCGTTCACCCGCTTTACGCCAAGGCTTGCAAATGATGCAGCCAAATTTCGCTCGTCAGGTGACAATTAAGATAAAACCGGCTACATCTCTAAAGAAGGAGTCGTACGATGAGAAAAATACACGCCTTGGTCGTGAAATGTCTCCACATTTGACTATCTACAAGCCACAATTGACTTCAATGCTGTCCATTACTCATCGCGGTACTGGTTTTGCACTTGGCATTATGGCTTGGGGCTTAGGATTAGGCGCATTGATTTCGTCTCATGATGCATGCCATTACTTTACTATGATGGAAGGTTTGCACTTGAGTGGTTTTACGCTTGGTACAGTAAAGGCTCTCATTGCTTTCCCGTTTGCGTATCACACTTGCAATGGCGTGCGTCACTTGCTATGGGACGGTGGACTTTTCCTGAAGCTTAGCGAGGTGTACACGACTGGTTATGCAATGCTTGGTGCTTCGACTCTTCTGACCATTATTTTGGCCATTCTCTAAACTACAGTGTGTGGGTATAATTTTCCTCTCAACATATAAAGATTGTCTATTTTTAATTTATTTAATACAACAAATTTCGGAAAATATTGCAAACTAACAATTGTATAAAATTTTGTTGTTGTGCATAGTTTTTGTTATGTAATACTATTAAAAGCAACAGACTTAAACGAAAAATATTTGCTATTATTGTGTACGGTTAATCACAAAATATATATTAATTAGTATAAATGTTAATTAGTATAAATGTATATTTGCATTTATTTGGAAAATATGTGTGTGTGCAAAACAATAATACGTAGAATTTTTGTTTGGAGATATAAAAAATTGATAACTTCATCCAGATAAAAACTTTTTATGTTAATAGCATTCGTGGATAGTTGAATGGTTTAGATTTCAGTTGCTATTCGAATAAGGATTTTTTAAAAACAAATTAAATTAATTTAAACAAATTAAATTAAAAGTCTTGAACAGATATTAAGGAATTATATTCACTCTGTATTTAATTCAGAATATAAATATTTGCAATTTAATTCAGTTAAGTACTTAATGGAGCATGGAAAGGATTTGATTTTATTAAATAAGGTACCCAACTATAGTTCGTACTATTAAATTAATTAATAAATCATGCATACCTATATTAAAAACGTATCTCTTTATTGCAGTTCTTTACACATACATTTTGATATCCACTAAGTATTGATATTGAAGAGCACTACCTTATTTTGAAGCTATTGGTAACATGTACCTATTACAAAGAAAACAATTACAATAAACCATTTAGGATATAAATGCTTCTATATATAATTATTTAAATGCAATAAACTTATTATTTCAATTTTATTGCCCCCCCCTAGTGGCAATCTGTCCCATGGGACACGAAGTTCACTTAAGAATTATGAAATACATTAATTATAACAATATTCTGTAACTGAATTGAATAGTTATATTTACTAATAATCCGGTAACAAAGTAAATATAAAAATGAATGTGATAACAAAATATATGCCTATACATACAGTGAATCTTAACTGCGGTATTTACTACTATTTTTATAAAACATTTCTAAATCATGAAAAGGTTGGCGACATTATAATAAAAGAAAGCTGGATTTAATTCTTCAAGCAATCGGACACTATATACGCTAAAATCAACAAAACTACAGCATAATAGAATATTTAACTAGAGTTACAAATGATGAAGATACACGGAATATAAATAAATGTTTACATTAATGAACAGTACTAATTATGATAATGACAGTATCTAATGTAGTGTTCAACATATCTCTGCTGAAATGTGGAGAAGAAAATATTGTGAAATTTCAAAAATACTGGCTTAGTTGTAAGCTCTAAGTGTAATTTTCAATAAAAACTACACTCCAAAATATAAGACAAATATAAGCTCCGGAAGCATGTTAATAATTGAAAACAAGCTCATGTAAGAAATATGCGGATCCATGATTGGAAATGATAGTGGATAAAAGCAAACTAAAAACCAATTTATTTTTAAACTATTGGTGTTTTCTGTTTTAAATTGTTGTAGTCGTTATTATATGTTATATTAATATCATTTATTTTCTCTAATGAGTTACTACCTGTAAATAATTTAAAAAAGGTAGTAACTCACCCGTTCAGAATGATGTCTGAACGGGTGAAGTTTAAATTTGTTAACTATAAACTATTATAGTCAATTTAATTTCTCATTTTATTTACAATAATTAATTAGATTTAATTACATAAGGCTTGCAAAGCACTAGTGATTATTTAAGTTAGAATATTTTGCTCCGAATTCGTGACATGATTATATTGCTCTAAGTACAGTATAGAAAACATTATTTGCGTTTATGAGAGTATATATGATGAGATACTGAATATAGTCGACTTTTTAGCAAAGTTTTTTATACGCTGAAAGCATTCAGGACATAATACCATAAATTTCTTGCATTTATTAGTCAACTGATTAGAAACTGGTTTACAGTTAGAATTTAATTTTGTGAGATTCATGGATCATCCGGTATATAGGATGAAACACTCAAAATAGACGACTTTTTAGCAAAGTTTTTCATGTGCTGAAAGCATGCAGGACAAATTACCATAAATTTTTTGCATTTATTAGTCAACTGATTAAAATTTAAATCAGTTAGAGTTTAATTTTGTGAGATTCAAAGATTATCCGGTATATAGGATGAGACACTCAAAATAGTCGACTTTTTAGCAGAGTATTTCATGTGCTAAAAGCATTCAGGATATTATTTAACTATTTAGAATTTTTTGTTTTTGAGAAAAATATGGTTTGTTAACTTCTTTGATTGAGTTCGAACATTGTAATGAGAATTTAATACATCAGTTATAAAAGAAAAGTTTTCTATATGAATTTTGCTTTGCTATTAAACTATACAGTCTCTAATGAACCTTTTAATAATGTTATGTGTATACTGTGACTTCCTCTTCTTTGAAAATTATATGAACTTAAACTTGTTTTATTGGTGAGAAAAGATCATTCTATATCAAAGTCGACGTAGAGACAGACTTCAAAACCTTATTTTTTTTATCGTAGTTCTCTTTTGGGCACAATTCTCTATTGAAATATCAAGGCTTTCCATATCATTAAACAATGTTAATTTTAAAAATCATTTACTACATTATAGCTGAAAGTTACAAAAATCTTTTAATAGGATTTCGCGTTATTAGCTTATGTACTTAATGAGCGATGAAAATCAGTTTTTTAACGTGAGCTGATTTAGTGAGGAATACAGGATTATGGAGTATATTTAGAAATATAATTTAGAAACTTCAATGGTAATTCCTAGTAAAATTCCACATAATGGTGACAATCTCTTATATTGGTGTAAATGACGTCATAGATATTTTGGGGGCACCATTTACGCCCCCAGGAAGATGTTCCTGGTGTTCGAGATTTGTATTTAGTGTGTTTTAAAAAAATGGACAATTGTTTAAATTTTTCATTATCTCTTTAAAAAGCAACTGACTTATTTTCGATCCTTAATTATTTCAGATATGTAGTACTTCCGTGGTTCACAAATCAAAAATTAAAGTAATTTATCTAAAAAACTAGGTAAAATTGGGTATGCAGATATAGTTATCAAAAAATATTTCAGCATAAATTTTTAAAGGTTATAATATAACTATTGTAACCGCTTCATCTTAGTTGTAACATATCCAGAAATCAACATGGAGTACCTTTCGATTCTTTATAAAAAAATCTTAAAAATACTTTAACCCCAAAAGTCTATCTCTGTAATTCTAGTCGATCGGCTCTGTAATTCTAAATTTGTTGTTTATTGTGAAACATTGTAGGACTCTCTAGAACACCTCGAGCTCTTTTGCATTGGATTCTAGCATTGAGTAAAAATATTATAGAGTCACAATGCCATAGAAATTAATTTTTGTTCTAGGTATCTACTACTGGGTACCCAAATCACTCAAATCTCTGCCGACGTCGCTTCAGTCGTTTTTGCTTCATACCAAAGAAGATTTTGCAATATTCTCTGCTTCATAGGTTCAAGAAATTTTTATATTTCTTTTTTGTGTTTTTTTCTCCTTTTGCTCTTTGAGGTGTTGTTATTGCTTCCTTAAATTATAATGTAAGTAGTAAAAAGAATTATTCGCTATTTTATATTCATTCATGCCTACTTGCTTTGTGTTTAAATATGAACATATGGACATTGATATTTTTGTATGTAATTTCGGGGGCAAGAGATATCAAAATTTTATTTGCAGCATTGAAACAATTTTTCATTATGATGGCATTTGAAGAAAGAGTTATAATTGTTTTCGTAATTAATTGTTATTAAGTATGGATTTTCAATTTTATCGCATTTACATAATATTTATATTAAATCTTAGGAAGTAATACAATCATAAGAACACATATGTATATAAAATAATTACCAATAATTGGTAAAACATTTTTTAAAAATAGTATGCTTTAGTTTTGTCAAATGTATTATAATAAAATTATATAGAAATCAATTTAAGATGAATAAGAAAAACTAAAATTAAACCTTCGGTTTATATGGCAGTTTGAATAATTAACGCTATTTTACATATATATGCACTTAAAAGATACTGAATAAGTATAAACGGAACATCAGTACAAGGGGTACAAGTGTATCGACTATTAGCTTTTGCAAGCGAATAATTGCCGAGAAATGGAGATTTATTTAAATAACTGCATAATCATTTATAGTTACTAGATCGACATACATGAAAGGTTATCGTTAATTAAATAGAAGTGACAATTTTCATGTTACTAGTTGCGTACTAATTTCCAGACCACATTTGAGGTATAATGCATCGCGCGTTTTTTTTACATGGTGTCCCCAGGAGGCCTAGTCCATGTTAACGAAGAAATTTTGTTTAAGAAAAATAATATAGAAAAGAGAGTTTTTTTACTATTTCAAAATTTTTTTTTATTATTTGTTCTCTATTTCTCTATTTCGTCCTCAAGAATTTGAAGAACTTTAGTTTTTTATATTAATATACATACATTAGTATTATCGACAAAAAGATTAATGATAAAAAAATATATTATCACACATAAATAATTGGAAAATAGAATGGTAAAAAATAAGAAAGAAAACAACCGACATAAAAGGTATTTTCCGAAAATATTCCTAAACCTGCCTGAAATCCTACCACAACAAGGCCCAATGACAAAACGACAACAAACAACGCTCAGGAATAGAGGAATACCACCACCAATAAGAGAACACATTTGTTAGTTCTTGCCGTTATTAGATATATATATGATACATTATTTTTTATTGTTTATATGTATAAATTGCTTTGTTTAAAATATTAATGTATATTAACACAAAAAATTATAAATTGATCAATATCCCGTGAATAACCATCAAAAATAGCAAAAGTTTCTACGTAATAAATATTAATATTTACATTTTTATACATATTTATTAACACATGTTTATTAATAACTATCTTAAAATTAATTCACTTACACTATGTATTTTGAACAAAATAAATAAATAAAGTAAGTAGTTATGGTAATAAATAAATTATAAATAAATGTTATTAAGCCTGTATTAGGGCAAATTTGTAATATAAGGTCATATAACAATTTATGCCTTAGTCGATTTCACTTTCTCTACCATACAAAGGAATTGCTTACGAAGTAATATAAGCAGAATAAAGCCCAGCAATTCAATTCGATGAACCAACTCAGTAAATTATGGTAAAGTAAACTGAAATTTCTTAGGGATTTTTTGCAATGCACTTATGTTAAAAGTTTTCAAATTTATTTATTTTTTTATTATACATCTTATAAAATGTTCCCAATGGTAATATCAAATTTACCTAATTTACCATACTCGAAATTCTGGTAAATACCAACATTCGCTGCCATACGGACATAACTTATCATTTTCCTCAATTTACCATCAATTACTTGAACTCGCACATGGTCAATTACATACAATTATCTTATTTTAGCTAATACTAATATAACATACATATAACTATTATTATACCTGATTAAAAAAAAAAATTGAAATTGGTTGCATTTGCTTCAAATGTTCCTAATATAAGATCAAAAAATATTCATATTCTTCCAAATAAAAGTACATATGTTTATAAAATACATATATATATGTAGGTCAGTAAACTTCCAAACAAGTAGGGATGATTGTCTTATTTGCATTATGAAGTGATATTAAATGCATGCAATTTTTACGTGCTGCTTGCTGGTGCCAAGCATTAATTGCAAAAACAAATAATTACACCAAAAACTAATTTGACTCTTTTCTTGTACTGCCTGCCTTCGTAAACAAGCAAATCTGTTTTTTGTTTTCATTTTTGTCCTTCATTCATTTATAGTAAAATTTTTAGAAAGAACAAGCACAAGCGCAGCCGATCTAGCAGCAGCGCAGAAAGAAGAAATATCTTCACTCCGCCCTCCCGTGCCTGTTGCTGAAAATTTAAAAATTGAGTCATTGTGACTCTATAATATTTTTACTCAATGGCTGAACACACTGCAGGCATTGAGTAAAAATATTATAGAGTCACAATGACTCAATTTTTAAATTTTCAGCAAATGGAACGGGAGGGCGGAGTGAAGATATTCCTTCTTTTTGCGCTGCTGCTAGATCGGCCGCGCTTATGCTTGTTCTTTCTTAAAATTTTACTATAAATAAATGAAGGAGAAAAATGAAAACACACACAAAAAACAGATTTGCTTGTTTACGATGGCAGGCAGTACAAGAAAAGAGTCAAATTAGTTTTTGGTGTAATTATTTGTTTTTGCAATTAATGCTTGGCACCAGCAAGCAGCACGTAAAATTGCATGCATTTAATATCACTTTATAATGCAAATAATAGAAACATCTCTACTTGTTTGGAAGTTTACTGACCTACATATATATATGTATGTTTATAAATGTATATTTATAAACATATGTACTTTTATTTGGAAGAATATGAATATTTTTTGATCTTATTTTAGGAACATTTGAAGCAAATGCAACCAATTTCAATTTTTTGTTTTAATCAGGTATAATAACAGTTATATGTATTTTATATTAGTATTAGCTAAAGTAAGATAATTGTATGTAATTGACCGTGTGCGAGTTCAAGTAATTGATGGTAAATTGAGGAAAATGATAAATTATGTCCGTATGGCAGCGAATGTTGGTATTTACCAGAATTTCGAGTATGGTAAATTAGGTAAATTTGATATTACCATTGGGAACATTTTAAAGGATGTATAATAAAAAAATAAATAAATTTGAAGACTTTTAACATAAGTGCAGTGCAAAAAAACTCTAAGAAATTTCAGTTTACTTTACCATAATTTACCAAGTTGGTTTATTTGGGCCTGCAGACTTCATCGAATTGAATTGCTGGACTTTATTCTGCTTATATTACTTCGTAAGCAATTCCTTTGGATGGTAGAGAAAGTGAAATCGACTAAGGCATAAATTGTTATATGACCTTATATTAAAAATTTTCCCTTATACAGGCTTAATAAGATTTATTTATAATTTATTTATTACCATAACTACTTACTTTATTTATTTATTTTGTTCAAAATACATAGTTTAAGTGAATTAATTTTAAGATAGTTATTAATAAACATGTGTTAATAAATATGTATAAAAATGTAAATATTAATATTTATTACGTAGAAACTTTCGCTATTTTTTATGGTTATTCACGGGATATTGATCAATTTATAATTTTTTGTGTTAATATACATTAATATTTTTAACAAAGCAATTTATACATATAAACAATAAAAAATAATGTATCATATATATATCTAATAACGGCAAGAACTAACAAATGTGTTCTCTTATTGGTGGTGGTATTCCTCTATTGCTGAGCGTTGTTTGTTGTCGTTTTGTCATTGGGCCTTGTTGTGGTAGGATTTTAGGCAGGTTTAGGAGTATTTTCGGAAAATCTTCTGCAGGTTGTTTTCTTTCTTCTTTTTTACCATTCTATTTTCCAATTATGTATGTGTGATAATATATTTCTTTATCATTTATATGCAAAAAATCTTTTTGTCGAAAATACTAATGTATGTATATTAATATAAAAAACTAAAGTTCTTCAAATTCTTAAAGACGATTATAAATTATAGTCGAAATAGAGAACAAATAATAAAAAAAACTTTGAAATAGTAAAAAAAATCAATTTTCTATATTATTTTTTTTAAACAAAATTTCTTCGTTAACATGGACTAGGCCTCCTGAGGACACCATGTAAAAAAAAACGCGCGATGCATTATACCTCAAAGGTGGTCTGGAAATTAGTACGCAACTATTAACATGAAAATTGTCACTTCTATTTAATTAACGATAACCTTTCATGTATGTCGATCTAGTAACTATAAATGATTATGCAGTTATTTAAATAAATCTCCATTTCTCGGCAATTATTCGCTTGCAAAAGCTAATAGTCGATACACTTGTACCCCTTGTACTGATGTTCCGTTTATACTTATTCAGTATCTTTTAAGTGCATATATATGTAAAATAGCGTTAACTATTCAAACTGCCATATAAACTGAAGGTTTAATCTTAAATCGATTTCTATATAATTTTATTGTAATACATTTGGCAAAGCTAAATCATACTATTTTTAAAAAATGTTTTACGAATTATTGGTAATTATTTTATATACATATGTATGTGTTCTTATGATTGTATTACTTCCTAAGATTTAATATAAATATTATGTAAATGCGATAAAATTGAAAATCCATACTTAATAACAATTAATTACGAAAACAATTATAACTCTTTCTTCAAATGCCATCATAATGAAAAATTGTTTCAATGCTGCAAATAAAATTTTGATATCTCTTGCCCCCGAAATTACATACAAAAATATCAATGTCCATATGTTCATATATAAACACAAAGCAAGTAGGCATGAATGAATATAAAATAGCGAATAATTCTTTTTACTACTTACATTATAATTCAAGGAAGCAATAACAACACCTCAAAGAGCAAAAGGAGAAAAAAACACAAAAAAAAGATATATAAAAATTTCTTGAACCTATGAAGCAGAGAATATTGCAAAATCTTCTTTGGTATGAGGCAAAAACGACTGAAGCGACGTCGGCAGAGATTTGAGTGATTTGGGTACCCAGTAGTAGATACCTAGAACAAAAATTAATTTCTATGGCATTGTGACTCTATAATATTTTTACTCAATGGTTATACGTAGATACTCTGATAAAACATACAAAGATTGATTGGTGATGTTCAATTATATTTTGTTATATCATAGGTGAAATAAATATATTATTAAGTCCCTAAATAATCCTATAAGAAACATAGAACGGTAACAAATCATTTCCGTTGAATTCTGTTAGATGATTTTTGTCTGTTGTGATTTTCGAAGAAATGTGAGTTCCTGAATTAAATATAACTTACGACGTAGTTGCTAACACATTCTGTTGTAAAAATTATAACCGATATGGAAGAAATATGGAATGATTGGGGCGACAATAATATCAACAATCAATGTTTCTGATACTATGTAATTGTAAGCTACTGTTAGTAATTATTCCAGGAACGGGCAAAACATTTTTTGGAGCCCTTGCTCCCGATGTTATCCTCTATTCAAGTTGCATAATATATCTAATCAGGTTGCAGGGCTCTTTGGTCTTTAATAGTAGTACACACTACCTGCTCTAAAGTTTAACTGTTATCGATGGTAAAGCAAGCTTATGCAGTGAGAACGGAAAGGCAAGTGGAGTATAATAATAAAAACCATAGGTGTTTGTTAGGCCATACGACTAACTAAAAAATATGGAATGATTCCTTCACAAATATAACGATTATTGATATTCAATTAAGGATCCTTGATAAGAAATGATTTCAATAAATTTTATAGTAAAAGTTAGAATTTAAATTATAATTACATACGTTTGACTTGTAGTAGATATACATCTATGGACGGTATGTTCAGTATGTGTGAATTAGTGTGATGTGAAGTCCATAATGGATTGAGACTATTTGATGTTAAAAATACATTGACAAAGATTTATATGCTTTGACATATGTACAATCGCATTTACATTTCAACGTTGGAAATTTTTCAATGTTTCACATATTTTATAGGCTTTCTGATTGAAAATGGAAAATATGCAAAATAAATGAATTTTTGAGCAGTGCGGATGCGAATCTGCTTCAGTAATAAATGAGAAAGACAGATGTACACGTACGAACAAATGTCACTGGTAATATTATTGTGGCAGATGTCACTTACAATGACCATGACACCCATCCAAAGGGAAGCAAAGGGAAGTCAATCGTTAGGCATATGAGTAAATGATGTGTTGTTGCTTAGGTGTCGGAGCTTTGGTAGAATTTTATTATTTTCATCAGTTTTATTGTTGTTGTTGTTGCTGATATTCTTCTTCTTCTTATTGTTGTTGTTGTTGTTGTTGTTGTTGTTGTTGTCGATACTGCAATGCATATATGGCAATGGTTTGCAAATGGTTTTATGGCTATCCATAGGCTTTCATATATAATTTTATGAAATTCAAATGCCATTCAAAATAGATTTCAGCCAAATGCAATCCTATATGCACATACCTACATTTGCACGTAATCACATATGCAACTAACTCGGCCTATACATACTCTTCTCTTAGCCGTTGTATGCAAATGAATGCATACGAGTATATAAGTATGAAGGTAATGTGTATTCATATTAGGAAATGTTTGCTCTGCAATGATGATTTTCCAAATGCTTTCCACATTCAATAATAATGAAAAATATTGAATTTTTAGTGCAGTGCTTATGTATATTTTATCCAACAATGATGTTTTTTGCTTCCGGGTCAATTGTAATATCATTAGAGTGGTCATAGACGTACTTGTGTGGCTACAGTTGGAGCTTACATTCCGATTTATGAGTGTCAATATATGCATCCATTGGTTATGTGTATAGTTGGCATGCATAACTTTAGGGCTTAAAAAATATCTGAAAATTGGTTTTTAATTTCAATAAAAAATATTTTCTCTTTGTTTACCATGTGAAGTAGAAGTTTACAATGATTCCGTAAGCCAAAAATTAATACAAATTGAGGCAATGCAAGTATCAAAAATTCTCTATTTTAATGGCTATTACTTTCTACAGGGAATATCAATTAAATTGACTTTAATAGTACTTTTAAATAAGCAATGGCACAATGTGTTGGATTTAACTTTTTAGTTATTAGTATCGATGAGAGGCTAGGTTAGATTGGAGTGGACCAGGTTAGTCTTGCAATCTAACAACAATCTTTGTCTACGCAGGTTTGCATTGCTTTAGTTTGGCCATTGGAAGTGGAGTATTAATATCAGGAAATGGAATATCGAAGAAACTCTGCTTGCTTTAGCTAGTTCATCTGCTTTGATGTCTCCGTATTCGAGGACCTATATGAATTGGACCCCATTAAGTCAAAACAACTTATTGAGAGAAGATCGACATTCTGGAATTTCCCATATAAATGGAGTCTCTCATACGAAACATTTGTTTGCAGCTTGATTATCCTAGAAAACGGCGATTGTTATATCTAGGTCTCTAGGATCTTATCCTATATATACGATATTTGTGGATCAGACGTACGTGTTAGAAAGAGCAACCCTAGAGTGGATATGTGTACTTTGACAGTGAATGAGGGTTTTCCTCTGATATTAAACTATTATAATAGTCGTTGGAGGGAGTTACTAATCGGAGGGCGAGGCTACCAATGAAATAAAGTTTCGTCAGTCCAGCGACTATGCTTTTCGTGTTGTTTTATTTGTGTTTATTGCATCATCTTTGAATTATGTAATTGAAAGCCATGTGCCGCATTTGGCCAATTTATCGGTTGTACAGTTGTCGGGAATGTATTTATGATTCGGAATCCGTATTAAGTTAACCATTGAATTTATCGATATCTATAAATGTATCAAAATTTATATTTTGATACAAGCTTTGATGTTATGAAAACACTAGCAAAGGAGTAAATGGCCGCTTAAAAATATTTATACTCTTGCCAAATATTGCATTGTGGCTAAGCAATTTAATTGCGAGATGTATAGCATCAAATTTTGCCAGTTTCTCACTTTCTGGGATCCTCGGCTGATACATCCCTTGAGTGCTTAAAGTTCTCATCGGTTGACTCTTCAAAGTTAAATTTACTGACAATCAAATGTGCCGTTTACAATTTTAAACCCCACAAATCACCAGGACCGGAGAGTATATATCCAATATAGCTCGAAAATTCCCGGAACAAATACACAACCATGTTGCAGGTTGTTTTGATTTCTAAAGCAGGTAAAATAGTTTCTTAAAAGTTCCAATTAACTCTGTTCAATTAAATTCTCATAATATATGTTGAAGGTTCTAGAAAGAACTATCGATGTTAAATTAAGGCGCGTCATTGATCCTGGACTTTGGGATCCCTCTCAAGACATCTAGGCTAAAGGGAAATTTACAGAATTAAGTTTCTATTCTCTCACTCACACCATTGAAAATTTTCTCAAATTGATGGAATAATTTTCTGGTTGCTTTTGTAGATATTGAAGGAACCTTTAACAATATACTTCCAAGTGCAATAGCAAGCGCATTCTCACGTTTGGGTGTTGATAATGCGCTCATTAGCTTTATTAGTCAATTGCTAACTACCAGATTTTTGGGTTTATCAATAGTACACGGACGGGTATAAAGATGTACATCACAAGAGGGCGTACTTTCTCTTCTCCTCTGGAATATTGTGGTAAATGAATTGTTACTAAAACTGAGGATTTTAAACAATTTGTGCATATCGTTGACATCATACAAACTGTTCCTGAGTTTCTTCTGTGCTCAACTTTTTAATAAAAGCTGGGAAAACTTAGTGGTATATAAGCAGCTGTATGTAGGTTGGCTACGTTCGATTAAAAGGAAAACCAATACTCTCATTCAGTTTCTCCGTAGAGATACCACTCTTGTGGTATGTATACTCACAGCTCATAACAGATGGCTTCTTACCATGGTGAAAGATTGTAACTTCCTCTCCATCATTATTGTCGTGGTTGTGGAAAGAAGTGCCTCTTATCTGCTTTGTTTTTACCCAGCGCATGCGCGACGCTGCCGCGACTAGGCCCCTTCTTTTTTGAGGATCTTGGTCAACTGCAAGACGTTCCCTTGAATAGCATTTTAAGCTTTTCTAAAGGTTCATGGTAGGTTTTGAACTTCTGAGTTTTAAACTCTTATAAGGTTCCACAGTATAATGTAACTTAACCTAAATTCTGCAAGGAAAACTTCCCTAATCGAAAGTATAGTTTCAACCTAATTTCGAAGTACTCGCTTAAAGTCATTAGAACTGAAATGCCAGAAATGGAAATGCCATTAGAACTGAGAAAACATAAAAAACTATAATATCAGAATATCTAAAGATAATATTAAAGATTTAAATATCAGTTTCAATTATTAAATTTGAATGAGAAGATGCCTAATTTTCTATATTTAAATAATTATTTAAATTATTACGATCGAGCTCGTCTACCTCTGTTCGCTTAAAATAAGTGGTAGCAGTATAAAGGGGGTTCAATATTACTTACATCTAGTTGTTAACTTTTTGGATTCGATTATGACTTAATTCTTTTAAATATGTAAAATAAATATTTTCGATTTAAAATGTTATGTAACAATTAGTTTGTAATAGATTTATAATAGATAATTAAGGCGTTACTTGCATAGATATAACTATATACTTGTTGAAATACCCAGTACTACATTACTCTTTCCATAAAAATTTGATAATATTGTTTAAAACTGCTACCATTATTCATCCATATACGTACGAGTGTATTTTATTTTGTAAAGTTTAGTAAAAATATAAACTTTTAATCATTTCACTAATAAGAAATTCAAATATTCCTCAGCACACTAGAATCAAAAGTTTAAAAAATTTGAGAAGAATTTCATAAGTTTTTACAAAAATCTACTTAACCCCTTTGAGAAGTTTTCCTGGCAAAAGTTTTACCAACAAATTGTTCTTTGTCTTTAAGCAAAATTGCAATACAATAGCAACTTAAGTAAGCTGCTCCATGCCTCGGCCCCACTGAGCAGAGTAGGCTCAGTTGAGCCACTTTATGAGCAACTTATGCAAGATATTAACTTCTTCCTTAGCAAAGTAATGACAATGTAAGAATAAGGAATAAATGGGCATCAAGCCAACCAGGCACTGGCTATTGTGTTTTTGTTAACAACTTTAATTAGGAGTAGCAGCCAGTGGCTTTAGTGGCAACTAAAAGTTAAAACTAAAAACTGCCAAAAAAGGAAAGTTGGAGAAATCATTTAAATTGTTGTTGGTTTTATTGAAGTTGGAATAAGTTTTGCTTCTTTTTTAACTTATTTAATAGTGAAGTCGGTTAATTCTGTAGTAAATATGCATAAGCCATAAATGATTAAGTATTTAAATTTTAGCTACTCCCACTCACTGCCAGCTTAATTGTCCATCCGAAATCCTACTAATATTTGCTTCAATGTCTGTAAAAGGAAGGGAAAAATAAAATATATCTCCACCGACTTTCTTTAGTTGAGCTTACATTTATGAATACTTGTAAGTACCTTGGCATTACAACTTAAATAGGTTTTAGTAAATATTTTCGCTTGCGTTTATCTATAATATGTATATATTACATTGAAATGGGTAAAATACCATTAAGTCAAAAAGTTCACAAATTCTTAGCACGTTCACATCTTTAACGCCATATGTTAGATTTTTATTCATTTTGTCTTTTCCCTTCCCAACAATCTCGTGATCTCAAGAGAAGGGACTGCGTTCGTCTTTTCTTATTTTTTAATACAATTCACAGTTGCCCGCACATATTTGCCAACTTACATGCAGATTATGAGGCATATTTGTTATACTACTTTTTCACGCTTGCTATTTTACATGCCCCTAACATCCTAGTATCAAAATCATAACAGTCGCAATGTAGTAGATAATTTGTCTATGGGTATGTCCTTGTACGCTTCTTTGTGCAAACTCTCATCTACATGTGCCGCCACATATCTTTAAGGAATGTACACACTTTAAACGTTCTCGTCGTTGAGTTTATGTATCTTACATATACCAACTGAATTTGAAACGACAAATAAATATAAAAAACATATTTTTATTTATACGTATCTATAACATATATATAACATATTTTATATTTAATAAAAAAAATATAAATGTTATTATAGTAGAGTACACTATTCTATTTCCGCTATAGAGATTCCATAAGTATGAGAATATTTATAAAAATGTGATATGAATAAACTGGTCCGCCCAGATTTAAGAATAGTGTTTCAAAAGAATTAATAGATTCCTTAAATAAAAATATCATATAGAGCGGAATACATGTTTAGTTTGCCAAGTGTCTAGTTCATAATCAGGTTGTATAGAAAGAAATAGTTTATATACTGAGTTCAGCAAGTATATTAATTGGGCTCGGTGTTCTCTACGATATTTAATGTCTGTCTCCGATGCCTATTTCGGATGTTGTAAATGCAGCAGAGTACGCAGATAATAAAGTAATCGTAACTTCCGTTGAAACTCCAACCGATTCATTAATCAAAAGGTCTGCCACCTGAAGCAATTTTCTATCTGAAGTAATGGTATGGGCAAGTAGTAGTATGGGCAGCTGTGACCGCCGATAGACGCTCTCCAATCGTTTTCATCGAGTCTGGTGTTAAAGTCAATGCGATTTATTATCGGCAAAAAGTATTGGAAGTTGGTTTAGAGTTGTCAGCACGCAAACATTTCGGTCGTAGATCATGGACGTTCCAACAAGGCTCGGCACCGTTCTCGTTCGTGTAAACCCAGAATGGTTAAAAAATCATGTTCCATACCTTATTTCATCCACACAGTGGCTTTTACATTAAATAGATGCAAATCCAATTGACAATTCTATCTGGGCCATTATGGAGAGCAAGGTGGGACTAAAAAATATGCCAGTATGCATGCGCTGAAGAAAGCAATTTTTCAGGGTTGGGACAAAATACGGGAAGATCACATTCGTGAAGCATGTAACTTATAGCTAGAGTCAATGGCTTCTGAAATTTTGATTATCTACACAAAATTTTGTAATTTGACTCAATAAAAAATAATTTCACACAAAAAACATGTGATCGCTTGAATAGGTAACACTTCAATCGCCTAGTCGTGTATTTAAACTTAATTGAAGTGTTGTAATTGTTAATAGGTAGTCCTATTGAATATTTGTTCAGAACAAATCGGAAACACAATATTCGGTAACCGGCAATCTAATTTTTGGTTATAATATCATTGATGCTTGAATTCAATTTCATCAATTTCAATATAGATTTTGACTGATTTTTGATGAATTCACTCACAGTTTTGATAAAATTGCAGTGATTACTGATTTGCCGTTGGTTAATATTTGCTTATCATTTATGTTCTGACGATCATTGCATGTGCTCAAACCAATTCTCGAAGCCAATTTTTCCACTCCGATTGAGACACCTCCAAAATATGGATTTTGAACGCTTCAACAGCAACTTCAGGCGACGAAAACCTTTGATTTAGTCGCATATTTTTCTTGATGTGCGGGAATAAAAAGAAGTCATTGGGTGCCAAGTCAGGACTGTACGGCGGATGACTCAACAATTCGACGTTTTGGACGGTCAAAAAGGCGCTGGTTTGAGCCGATGTGTGAGAGCTCGCGTTGTCATGGTGAACACTGATTCGTCTTCTCTTGTTCGTTTTTCGAATTTCTCTGAAGACTTTAGGCAAACAAATTGTGGTGTACCACTCAGAAGTGACCGAAACAGGCGACCATTTGCTTCGAAGTGCTTCTTTCACGAACAACTTTCGTTGGATTTGGCTCGTCTTCGAAAACCGATTGTTGTCGATTGTTGTTTTGTTTCGGGTTCATACGTATAGAGGTGTTTTACTGGAGGTGTATTACATAGAGTTCAGTTTTTCAATACATGGAGTTCATGAAAAAAAGCTTAATGTCTATAAAATTTATTACAACCCACATATATAATATATTACAATACAAAAATGAAATGTTTTCTATTGCCGATAGAATAAATGTGCATACACAAATAAAGACTAAAATATTCCCATTTGAGCAATTTCATTAATATTTTATGCAAATTTTCAAACAATAAAATATGTGTCCACAATTTTTTTAAAAAGAAATAAATATATTTTTTCGTCTTACACGATTTTCAATGTTTTTCAATATGTCGGTTGACTAAAGGAAAACAACATGCAATTCGTCGGTCGTTCCAATAATTAATGTGAGGGATAGAAAATTATTGCTAGTGTTGGAAAGAAAACATTTATTACACAACTTAGGTAGAAACACATAACTTAGGAGGTTAACAGATACGACGATAAGAATAGATTTAGGGAATTCTATGGTTCTATGGTTTCTTTAGTTTGTTGTTGCCGATATATCCGCATTATATCGGTATCAAAATATTCTAAATACTAAAAATAGTATTGAGAAAAAAAAGCTTTGACAGCTGTAGGTGTAGTAACATAATGATGTCTCAGGTATTTAACAACACAATTGGTATTCAACAACGGTGTTTATTATCGTCACCTATATTAATAACAGTCATTAATTTTCTAGCAAATAAAAATAAATTTAGTCTGCAAACCGGTATAACCAATTTTCATCTGAATTACGTGACTAAAAAAGAAGAGGTTTTACATATAATTACTGATCCGTCGAACAAATTATACGATCTTGATGTTGAATTGATAAAGGTCGGATCAAGATAAATGCATCAAATTAGTGCTTAAAGTAAACTATTATAGTAAAGTAAATCTATTATATTTATTATAGTAGCAACTGAAGGTTCCAAGAAGCATATTCTTCAAAACTAAAAGATGTGATAGGATAACTACGAAGCTAAACAAAGTTCGATACCATAAGGGATATCATACCCCTTATGATGACAGTTGCAATATTTTGAATTAGCGTTATTGTAGTACTTCTTTATGGATGGAACGAAATGAAGCGGAACCAATATAACACAAAACAAACTGCGAACAATCACTCATTGATATCTTTGGTAAGTTTTTGAGGTATTTCGATGAAACACGATATCCAACGATGAGTTTTGGACTTGGGAAAATATGTATGATATCAATTTTTTAATACGAATAAGTTAGATGTTATGGTGAGAAAGAGATGAAATATATACAACAACTTTGGTTTATAACCCATTATATTGCAGAGAAGATTGACGCCCAAACATTTTATGAAAAAAATAACGCAATATCTTCAACTACAGGCAGGACACACATCCAATATAAGTGAACTGAAAGATCTCGTGGGAAAATGACAGAGAAGAGACCTTTTAAGTAATAGTCTAATACCTAGATCAATATAGAAGCAGTTCAGTATCATTTAAACTAAAGGAATTAGAGTAATGAAACAACCGTTTGCCATGTTACCCTAAAAAAAAGTCTCAACTTATTTTGTGCTCATATCTATGATACGGACATGATGCGATAAATGACGCCTGGACATGACCTCAATTGCAAATATTGTTTTTGGTGTTTTGTAGTAGTTGTTCAGTCGGCGATTTTAGTTTTAAAGTAAAAATGTAATAAAGTAATAGTCTAAAATGATGGTATAGTAGGTAAGAACCCTGGCGGTTCTGTGAACGATAGGGCAATATATGCTATTGAAATTTTATTGGAATCGTTGAAAGAAAATAAATATATAAAATTTTTCAAATTTTTTTTTTTGCTTTTAGGCTTACATTTGAGAAATGAAAATGACAAGTGCAGCTTCCCACATTGGAAACATTAGAAAACACAGTGTTGACGTGCAAGTGCACTCTCCTTCATATAAAGTAGTAGCAAAATATTCGGGTATGTTTAGTTTGAGCGCCATATTGTCACGTTATTGAGCAGCTTGGGAGTGTTGTTTGTGGGGAAAATGGGTGGAATTTAGTGTTTGCGTTTTTACATTTTTATATATGTGTGTGTAAGTATTTGTGTATTTATATGTAAGTGTTGGGTAATGTCATGCTCCTGGTTTAGGTTAACATTTTCGCATATTGTCATTTTGGTAAGAAATATGTGCTAAACGTGTTTGTTGTGATAATGATGAGGTTAAATATTTTTACTACTATTCTACTACTTTTCTGTGAATGCTATTTTATTTTTATGAAATATCAAGTAAGAGTGACGATATTAGAGGATACTTTAATAAAACTTTAAATATGATAATATTTAATATTACATTTTATATTAAAGAAAAATATTTAATTTTCATTTTCATACTATTTGCATTGTAATGAGTAGGGAACATATTAAGACTGTTAAGTCGTTTGAAACAAAAACTTCAGATAACAATATAATTATTAAATATTTTTAATTCGTACAATAAAACGAATCGATTCAAGTTGACTAAATGTCTGAATGCTGTAAATCAGTTGTTATTCTTTTCATTCAGTCAAATAAAATTTCTATAATTTTAAGGAAATCAAGTCAATAAATGGATGAAATTGGTCTATTACGTCAATTAATGAATATAAAATATAACTGCTAAAAATGAACTTATATCAGTATAAGCCACCTATAAGCCAGTACTATATGCACAGTATTGGATTTCACTTTTAAAATAAAGCAGACTATAAAAGGTTATATATCCTGAATAATACGAGTATATTTTAAGTAAATATATGAAATTGAATTCTACTACTGGAATGAAGTTTTCACAATGCTGTGGAAATCTTCTCCATTCATTCCTAAGAGGTGGTTTAGTGGGTTCAAATCTCACACGGTGGCTTTCGATGATTACACCTACTGTCAAAACAAAAACAAAAATAAAAAAATTGAATCTTCAAAAAAAGAGTTTGAATACAATTTAATTTTGGAAGAGTTGTGATTAGGAAGGAGCCTTCATCTATTCTCGAAAAAGGGTAAAATAATACTGAAACATGTGTTCACATACTAAATAGTTTAGTTAGCCGTGGTTCTAGATAACGATTTAAATCAACAATATTTTGCAACAATATTTCAAAACCATCAAGAGAATGCGAATATCAACTATTAGGACCGATGACTGGCTAAAACATCACAGCAGTGGGACTTCATTTTTTGACACCATTTAAAAATATTGCTTAATGAATCTAACTTTGGTAATTATGAATGGTAACAAAGGTAATCTAGCGTACTTTAATGGTTTAACATTACGGCAATAACAGCAATTGGTAGGTAAAACTAGTTAGTGTATTAGTGTAAGTGTAAGTGAAGGTAAAAAGCCAATTTAGCGTCTACTTTAATATTCGTGAAGGTTTGTATACTTTAAAAAAAAATTTTTCAATTCCGGTATATAAATAAGCTGTTTTATTTTCTTTTGTGAACTTGATTACTATCAAGTGCCACGGCAGTTAGGTCCAAAGTCTTGTCACAGTGGCAATGATTATAGTTTCGTTATTAATTACGTTATTACCTTTTCTAAAATTTCTAACTTTATATAAGTTAATTCCCGCGTACCCCAAATCCGGCCCTGTGCTTAGTTTCATTAACGGAGCAATCATGCGATATTGTTCGAACGCATGGTTGCTACCAAACGGGACTTCCACAGGTTTGTCTAAAAAAGTCCCGTTTGGCTTCGGTAGCTCCCAACTTCGTAAAAGTGCGCTCAGTCTCTCCTGCTTTGGCTTCCGAAGAAGCAACATCAATTAAATCTTATTAAATAAAAGAATATTTAACTTTTAATATTAAATTAACTAAAAGAATATTTAACTTATATATTATAAAGATGTTTATCACAGATGAGAGCTTGGTTTACAGTAGAAAATATTTCTTGTATAAAATATTTGTATTATTCGACAATCGAATGAATTTCAAATTAAGATATATCAAAAAATGTCTTGAAAGACAGCGCTAAAATATATTTCATTTATAAATGAGATAACGGTGTTTATCTATATCATTACTGATTTTAGTCTTCTTTTTGTGCTCTAATTAATTACATGGGGATCAAGGAGTATGCATGCGTCTCAACAAGTCTCTCTACACAACCTTCTCGTAGTGATCCCTCTTTTAAACATATGAGGCAATGGCGACCGAGTGTTCAGCGGTATGATTGTTCCACAACGTCTAGTTCTTGGGGGAAATACCAAGTACCAGGTTTGGAGGCCCTGCCACCGAAATCGTATGCATTGGTCTAATCAGCCACTGTATTTGACTTCCAAATGATTCGAGAATTCACAAAAGCAGATACGGATAGGAATGGAAATTTGGTGTCGATCCTAGGCAACGTTAAAAGGACAAGATTCGGACAATACAATGTACATACGTGCTCTATTCCAAACTAGAAAATTTGCCCACCTTTTTGCTAATTGTTAAAGATTTAAATTTAATAAATAAAATCTTTGCAATAAAATAAAATTTAATACTAATATTATAATTGTAATAAAACCTTTGAAAGTGGTATTGATATCTTTTCATAAGCTTTTTCAGTTCCTTACATATTTCTACAGGTTCTAGGTAACGTCGAAATCCGTTCAAATTGGCAAAGCGAATCTCTTCCTGTGATTGGTTTGTGATTTGGTCTAGTTCTTTACCATTAATTTTGCGTTTTCTTCTTTTCATTTTGAGTCCTTTCTGTGAGAATTCAAATAAAATATCGAAAACTATATCAAATCAGCTGTTAGAAACTTATTCCATGTTGCCAACTAAGAGAACTTTTGTTAGCTCCTTCGCAATTATGTAGATGTTTATATCTTACGAGCTTAATAAGAAGTTTTTGTATACTATATTAAGAGTTTTAACATGACTTATAAGAAATTAAGTATAAACTACCTATAATTTCTTCAGAAGCTTTAAGTTACAAGACCTTAACCAATAAATTAAGTTTTATTTTTTTTAAATTTTCTTTAATATATTTTAAATTGTGTAAGTTCAATGCAAGTACCAGAGTAATAAAAAATTGAAATTCGTTTCGAAATTATCAGTGATGTTACTCTTCTATAGGCATAAAGAAAATCTTTTCAACTTAAGTCAAAATTGCTTAAACATTAAATATTACATAAATACACCATTAAACACTTAACTGACAATTTAGTATACAATACCATACAATCCTTCAAATATCTCAAATTTATTGCACATATATTCACTCTAGCAAACAAATCCACTTCATGGGAAGATCTCAAGAAGTCGTACCTGTTCTTAACAGCTACATAACTTGAGATTTAGTAGGAGAGTAGCGCGATTGCATCGTAAAAATTTCAATTATCTTAAATGATTAACTTCGTTTATTACGCAAAATTTTTTTATAATTTCTCTTCATATTTGAGCGCCTTTCAACTGCAGTTATATTTTTGCCGCGCGTAGATTATCGGTTTATGACTTGATTCTATTATTTATTGCCAGAGATAGACTCACACAGATACGCACACACACTTAAGTAAAATCTTTAGTGGCAATTTCAATTAAAATTATGTGCAAATCATAAAATTCTTAGATAAAAAGTCATTTTACAAGCATCTCAACATTAATACTGGTGTGAATTACTTTTACATAGAGCTTGCGAGTATATATGTACTTATGTATATATATAGATATATAGTATCTTATAGGTATGTTGCGTATTGGTGTGTGTATGGTATCTATGCCTTTCTTGCAACAAAATTGGCAATAAATGAGCTACCAGCGTGTGGTAGAGTGGAGTTTTCTTTGTTCTATTAAATTCTATCTTATTTTTATGTGCCGAAAGCGTGCAGCTCGAATTTTGTTCGGTAATGGTTTTTTAATTTAAGTATCAAATTATGACCAGAAATAATGTAATAAGCTATTGCGCTGCTCTTGCAGATTTGAAATAATGTTTACAAAAAATTACTTCAACTTATTTACAGTTATCGCCAATGGTATCTTTGCCTTAAGAGCAGAGAGAGAACATGATTCTTAAAAGGCAAAATTTATTGCCAAGCTTGCTTAATTTAGTAATATTACAATATATAAGGAGTTGATGGGTTTTAATGTAGAAATAGAGGAAAATCTCTCTTACACTCTTATAGAGGAAAATCCCTGTATTTTTCACAGCACACAAAATTACTGAAATGACATAGTAGCTACAAACGTAAAGAATTCAAAAATATAATATGTAGTATATTTCATCTAATATCACCTAATATCTAATATCAGTGTGTAAAATCAGGATTGATTGAACTTTTGCGATGAACAGATGATTTTTTTTAAATATACCTATATCATCCTTAACGTGAAATAAAGAAGTTATGCTAATGTCACGCAATGATCGGTTTTGCTAAGGCAGAGTGGTCTTTCAGTTTAATTTAATTTAAAATAATTATTCAAAACAACATATTTGCAGTTTTATATGTTGTATCCATTATGTTTATTCCTGAAAAATTAAACAGAAAATTGTGGGTGATCTCTTTAAAAAAATATTGCAATTTTGGACTATAGTTCCAATAATTCCGAACATTATCCTATGTTACTTTGCCGATTTGGCTCATAAGGCTTACAGTTACGATATGTGTTTTGTATATTCTAGAATTAATGAACACATATATAAATATAAATAAGACCATTTTGCGCAGTTTTTTACATAATTTTCGCACTGTTTAATTTAAAGACAATAATTTGATTCCTTGACTGCTGAATAAGACAGAAAAGGTTACTGCTTGAAATATAAAAAAAGTTTTAAACATGACTCAATAATTTGCGAATTTAAAAATTTTTAATCTAATAATATGTGGTCAATACAATTGATGTACTTACATGACATTACCTAATAAATAATCCTTCCGACCCCTATGGTAATCCTTTAATATCTAGGTCCATGAAATTCTATATTGAAAAAGGAAGGAGTATATAACTCGTCAGATCTGTCACTATCCAGTATTTTCTACCAAGAAGTACACTTAGAAATGTATTTTACATTTTTTCAATTATATCTATAGTCTTTTAAATTTTTATATGTAGTTAAAATCCTATATAGAAATCAACTGTTGAAATCTCGAACTACAAAAGCTTAAGATAAGTGATGTACAGTTGTAATATTAGATAATTACAAGCTTAAATCATTTTTTTCCTTTTTGTTGAGAATATAACCATGTAATTGCTTAAATATAGTCGAGTTTTAAAAAAAAGTCATATAATGAAGGACTTGAAATCTCTACAGCACTTATTCATATATCTGGTACATTTTTGGGTACCATTTGTAAGCCCAAATTATTTTTAAATATATTGCAAATATATTATATTTTCTTTCAAAAAATGTAAGTCTTTTAAAAATATTTAAATAGCTTTATAGAACATATAATAGCAACATATAATATACACATATCACACAAATCTTTTTATTATGGTATATCCTCCTTCTCTTCTGGTAATAAATTATGATTTATTGCAGTATTGCAGAATTGATAAGCTAAATGAGCAGGAGCGGTACTATTGGTTAAGAATAAACATTCGTTATAGAATACACCTTTTTAGATTCGTTATAGAATACACCTTTCCTCAATTGGTAGCAAAGTATTTAATCTGAGTAAAATGAATATGCATAATTTATATATTAAACCAAACAGTTAGTGACATATAATGGAGTGTGCTTATGAACTGTATATATGTACATATATTCGAAGTTTTATTTTACCACTGATGAAAATATCACTGATTGACAATATTATACTAATGAGGACATCACTTTTCTTTTGATAAATGTTAAGTATTCTTTAAGTCATCTAAAATCATTTGATTTATATTCAAAAACGAAATTATTATTATTTGTTTCTCTGTACATGCTTGCTTATCACATAACTAGATAGAGTATTTTTAAAGAGATATAAAGTCAATAAAGTTTTATTTTTATAAATTAATAAAATTTTTGGGGCGTCATTTTATTACTTGCATCTCAATTTGAATAATTTATCAATGATGATAATGTGATGAAGTAATGAAACATTAACAATTTCATAAACTTTAAAGAATTTAAAGGTATTCCTTAGTGAACTTTCTATTCACGTCTTGGGTTTTTTCTTCTCTGTGAGGCAATAAAATTTATTAGCGCCCTCTATAGCCGCCTTTCAACCCGTCATGAGTTCGTCGTATACTAAAACAGAGATACAACCATTGTCTTGCGCTTACTGCTATACCGCTATAAATAAATTTAATAATTGCGTCTGTTGCTAGCGCAATATGCCTCAGTTTCTTGCTTTGGTCTCTTGACTTTACGATTTACCCATCCTTCTGTGACGTTGAAACGAGAAACTGCTGCTATTATTGTTGATACATCTCCAGCTCCACCTTGGAACGTAAATAACATTTTATGTGCTATCATTGATGAGCTGCTGATACAATTCCATCTTCTTCATTTTCATCTTCATTTGAAGAGTGTTCGATGTTGGGAGTTCGCAGTTCAGTCTTTGGTTGGTGCTTATTTAACGCATACTGTTGCTTTCATTGCTGTAGCATGTTGACGATACAATTTTCATGATTGAAAATCGAAATCATAAATTAAGCAGAGAAAATAAAAACAGCGATAAAATGTAATGTTAAATAGTAAATGTCGCAATACATCGCATGAAATACGCCATTTCATCTCTTATGTATCTTTTAGATTTTTTTCCTTATCGTTGCTTCAAGTTATGCTCGTGTTGCGAAATTGCAACTTGCAGTGATACTGACACGTGTTCTTCTCTGGAAGTCTGAGCAACAAACACCCATGCGAGCTGCTGTAGTATTCAATTTTTCACAGACAATTCACGGGTTCATTTTAATCAACATCATTTGTTGCTAAGAAGGTAGACATTTTTAATTTGTTAATATACCCATAAAATATAGAGTGCCAAAGGAAAATGGTAGGTTGGGTCGCACGATTGGTCGCCATGTGTTATTTTGTCTGCAAATGGCTTTTCCAAAAAATATTTCTTCATTCATATCAAATTTGATTTTTAAAGTTAATTATGACGAAAGAAAACTATTGCACTAATAGAAGTGTTTTGATATAGTAAGAAATCACATCAAAATTTCATTTTTAATTAATTGAAATTTTTCACGAACATAAATTCTTTCGAGTACTGCTAGATACTTATCATCTACGTCATTTGACTCCACGACTACCCCCTTCGTCATCCATCCAAATACACTCCGTGAAGATTTTATTCATGCTTTGCGCTAAAAACCCCACAATACTTGTCCCACTACTTCGATGAGTGCGGCCGGAATTTCTACTCCATTCCCCTTTATAATCACGGCTTTCGTGACCCTGGACACAAAGTTTATCTCTAGTCTTACCCGCGCGTATGCACTTTAACCCCACCCCCTTTACTAACACCATATCTCTCTAATTTAGGCCCCTGGTTTCTGGCTTAGATGAACCTATCTCACTAGGTGTTAAGCCTATATGTTCCCATCTCTCTGCCGTGATTACTGGAATGAAGTTTCCTCAATGCTGTGGAAATCTTCTCCATTCATTCCTAAAAGATGGTTTTAGTGGATTCAAGTCTCATACTTCGATGTTTTCCACCTACTACAAAAAACAAAAAAAAAATACTTTTCATCATTTGATTTTGAAAATATTTGTTTTTAACATATAAAGCACGTGTCAGCCAATAATGGCTGAAACACAACGCTACATATTTAGACTTTGACCATACAGTGGCATCTACTGTCTCCAGATGCGACTCCGCTTCTTAGTATAGGATTTTGGCAGAACAAGCTCAGTACTAAAAAATATCTGTCATATTAAAGTGTTGATGTGTTCAAGAAAACCTTCTTTAAATAGTAGTGACTCAGTAAAGCCTACACCCATAATTAGTCCTTATATAAAAAATTTCAAAAAATTATGTCTACTAAGTTGTATGGAATAATATAAACTTGTACTTACATTCTTAATACGTATGTATATAGAAAATTGAAACTAGTTTTCGTATAAAGTTAAGGACTTGTAAATAAGTACATAGACAAACAGATTGAATGTTTATATTTTAGTCCCTATTATTGAAGTATTATGAAGTATTAGCCTAAAAAATTTCTTCCTCTGCTTAATACGAATTCAAATTTTCTTCTTTACTAGGTTTAATATTCATTTGTTCATAGACTCTATTAAATTGTTAAATAATTTAATTAAAAAATAATTAAAATAACTCATATAAGAGCTATTACAGTATAAAGTCTGTTTTTATACCTTTTTAATTGTATAAAAATATATTTTCTGATAATGATAATTACAGTAATCGTGGCAGCACGGAATACTTCAGAAATTTGTTCAAAATAAATGAAACATCAACATTTAAAAAACATGGATCTCGATAGTCAAATTAAACTACATAATGTGGTTTTACGGGAAATGCGTTTCATAGAGATACATAACTG
Organism: Teleopsis dalmanni; assembly: GCF_002237135.1. Classification (NCBI taxonomy): domain Eukaryota; kingdom Metazoa; phylum Arthropoda; class Insecta; order Diptera; family Diopsidae; genus Teleopsis; species Teleopsis dalmanni. Next base: position 117,552,061 of record NC_051847.1, read on the forward strand.
CATCCAAGCAGCGTAATAAAATTATTTTAACTAAATTGCATTTACTTCAGGCATTTGAATTTAAAGTTTTAATATAAACATTTTTGATGCTTATGGTATATAAAATTATAGAAATATACAAATTTGAGTCAAATTTGTATTACAGACAAATGAGTTAAATTAAATTTGGCATTATAACAAAATTTGTTTAGTGTTATTCTGAAGAGTTAAGAATTTCTCTTCACAAACTCCAAAAGTCAAATATATTATTATGAATTCGGCTTTTTCTTTAAAAATGAGATAGCAAAAGGTTGCTTTATATATAGTTACATATTTGGTTTAAATTCAGATCACTTAAAATACAGATAATTGATTGACCTTGTAGAATATATTCCATCTGTGTAATCTTACAAATTTTGATCTACAACTTTCGGAGATTGTTTTCTTTGGGGTTAGTAGAACAGTTTCTGGACCTTACTGAGAACATCACGTATAATTGGCAGTAAAGAAAGTGTATTTATAGTTTTGTGCTTAAAGCATTTTTCTTTTAATTTTTTTTAATTATGATTTTGAAGATATTTTTAGTCGTTAGTAAATATATGTGACACTAATCGATGACCACTAAAATGTAACTTATTAAAATATGCAATTGTTGATGAATTTATACTCTTTTTTTTGAAGTAATTTCCAATTACCATTAATTTTTTGTATGCACTTATTTGTCGTTTATATGCACTTTCCCCCCCACATATTTTAATCACTCATACGCAATGATGTACCACGACAGTAAGTGAGAATTTACTGTTTTATCATATTACTTTATTGATTTAAGATGTTTTATAATTTCTGGAGACAACTTTAAACATTTTAAATTTAAATTTAGTTAAATATGAAATATTAAAGCAGAATGAAATGTACATATTTGTTTACAGTTTAATGAACTTGCCTCCTTTTTGTGCGGCCAACTGCTGAACTTTCTGCTCCATTTGGTATTCAGCCCAGTCAACATTATCGTCTCTACTCGATGCCGTATTTCAATTAATGCAAAAATCAACTTTTATTTTGCATTAAACGCTGAAAGCCATAAACAAATAACAACTTGAAATTCTCTGCAAATCTCGCGACTTGTTCATATTTAATTCATTTAATGCATTTATTTAAAAATCAAACCTGCTTTATGGCAAAACGAATTAACATGTACATAAAATTTCACATTTTATATTCACAATTATGTAGCAAATACAATAAAATTAAATGGCAAAGAAAAAAATCTGTGCCAACGCGGTAGGAATTTATTTATATCGTATCTGTACCGTAAGAATTTGAGATATTCTACAGAAATTCCTTGGCAAGTTCCTAACAAGTTCAAAGAATACATTTCAACTTAGAGAGCAGTAAAATGGAGTGGTACAGTGATGGAGCTGAGACTACAGAGTATAGCGGAATGGTGTGTTGTGGTGTGGCAAGTGGCAAGTGGCACAAAATAAATAAAATACCTTTTTAGTATTCATCACAATTTATGTTAAGCTCAAGTTAAGTTTATGACAACGATTTTGCTAGTATTTAACATTAACACAACATTTTGATATGAAAGCATTTCTTGCTATATTGTTTCCTCCTCTCATTGTTGATGGTATTTTTGCAGAATTTTTCATAAAACAAGCTAGGAGCTACAAATACTTTTACAATGGCATAAAATTAAGCAACACAAACACATACAAAACAACTCATCAAATATGCAATTAAATCAGTTTCCGCTTAATTAAGCTTCAACCGGAAGTGGGTATATAAGACACAGCTTGTGATTCTTGTAGAATAAAGTTTGTGGATGGATGGCAGTCTTATATATTGTATGTGAATATACAATATATATATATATATATATAAGTGTGTGTGTGTAATACAACAGAAAATTATATACAATTATATATATCTTTATATATTCTTTGATTTATACGAATTCACAGCTATGAAGTAAATTTATATTAATACGGCATTTGTAAGTACTTATTACTTTTGCTATTTGATATTTCATTACAGAAATACAATATAATGAGCTACTACAAGAAATGAATTATATAAAAAAATTAATATTAAAGAAAAATTAATTAAATTTTATTTAAATCATTAAGAATGTATTTCACTTTAACATCACAACGCAAATTGATAATTGTATCAAGACATGTTTAATATTTTTATGTTTCAACTTAAATGTGACACTATTAAAAGTGGATAATATCATTTATCCATTATAATCGTAGTATAACAACAATGATTTATTTGAATATGATAGTTAATAAAAATATATATAAACACTTTAGTGATATTCTAATTAAAATTTAAAAGTTCTAGGTGGTTTTAAACCCAAAGTTATTCCTATATATATAACATGGATCCCCTAGAGATCCTCGGTATAAACTAACCTTACCTAATTAAAATTTATATGTCCTATCAAGAAAAAGCTAATTTAAATAGAAAGAAAGATAAGAAGTTAATTTTTAAGTACGTAAGTTTTTTGGACGACCATTTTATTTGTAACCAATTATATTAAAATTTATATGTTTTATGTATAACATTTAGAGATAGCGTAAAACTTAGAATGGACAAGAATATTATTAGGTAATTGGGGTTCACAGTTGAGTAGAGCAATGTGATCTTCTTAGGATTTTCCAGTGCATAGCATACTTTATACCATCTGCCCAATTTTTTTTGGTTATTGATTCTGGTAGATGTCTTAAAATGAATGTGTTTTTTTTTTTGAAAAGATATTTTTCTTTGTATAAATAGAAATAGTTCATTAAATTGTCTTATTATCTTGATCAAATTGTAATTGCTTTCAAAGTTTTTGTTAGCTTAAACACAATTATCAGAAAAAAAAATTAAAAAAATGTTGTGTTACCTCGTTTTACAAAATAAAAAATATATACTTCGATTGTCTGCAGAAGTCATTGACTTTTGCCTATAACAATTTACATATCCATACATACCAATATACGAGTATATCGAAATTTCCTAGCCAGTACAATATAATTTGTGCTCTATTGTGTAGTGGCACAGGAGCAGAATCCTTAAATAACTGCTGTCATATTATTTCAACAATTATATTGTTCAGCTATGAATTTCTATGGAACACCAAAGCAACTGTCATGCGAAAGACAATAAGTCTCAGTGAAGACTTAAATACCAATCATTGTTCAATAGCAAACAACTGTGCTTCACTACAAATGGACAAAGTAATCAATTCATACCATGTACGAATACTGTAAAACTATTGAACATTGTAGATATTTTTAATTGCTTGAGAGTTTCGTCTCAGTGGGTCCATTGACAAATAACAGTGGTGTTAAGTACGTTAACTACTTATAAAATTATTAGTTGAACACTTAGCACCACAATGAAAGGTTAAATGCCACACAGTTGTTAACGAGTTAAGTGTTCAAATGCTCCTTCATTCCTGATGTTTCCAAAAATATTTGCACAGTTGTTATGTTAAAGTGTGAGCTTTTAATAGAGTGAGTAAATTTTTATGCTTTTAGTGTAAAATATTTGAACATTTTTCCTCAAAATACCATTAATTTCTAGCACAACATTTAATACTTGGCATCTACTATTTTGTTCTATTTTCTTTTTGTTTTTGTTATAGAACTTGGAGTCCTTTTTTTGTATTTAACGTTTTCTTTACTTTGCTTTAATTTCTTTGAGTTCAAACATTCATTGGAATTTCGCTCCATTAACGAGTGATGAAGGAGCCTTCAATCATGCACAATGGGCACTATTACTTAAACAATGGCAGACTAGCAGCAGCATTGCCAGCTACAACAAAAATAAAAATGGTTGCTATTAAACTGTTCATACCACAATTTCAACATTTCACCAGCTATTGAATAAAAAAAATTTATACTATATATATGTACATATATATATGTATATATATATATATGATACGAAACAATGAAAAAGAAGGGAAAGGAATAAAAAATTATCTGGAAATTTTCCAATTTTAATTAAAAAACTTTTCATTTTCTTTTAGCACATTATGCGGTAGTGGGGGTAAGGACTGCAAATAAGGAAGTGTTAAGCAGTATAAGCACTATATGAGTCTTTTGGTGGTCAGTATTGAAGAGTTGTTATTGACTACGTTATAGGTATGTATCATCGATTCACAACAATAGTTGCTTATTTTTGAAATTTGATGTGCTTCCTCGGTTTATAGACTTTAAAAGAGTGGAGGCATGTTCCAAAGATATGGTACAGTTTATCATTTAATTGTTAAGATCAGAAAAAGTTGAAGTTGTGTAAGAATGTAAAAACGATTAAAGTTGATGTGTTGGAATCTAAAATTATTTTATAAGTCAGAATTAATTTATTAATGTAGTTTAGATCAATTTCTTAAAAATTTATATTTTATATTTTTGAAAAAATGATTAAAACACTTATTTTGTAAAACACATACTGTTAATACACTTTTTAGAAAATATAATATTATAATAATCTGCAAGTGTTATAATAGATTCTTCAATAGAATAATAATTTTATTATGGAATTATCTTTTCTATAATAGTAAAGTATAATAGATTTTATAATAATCTGCTGAATTAATATCAAAGAGTAAAAATTCAACTCACAAAATCTTTTATGTTACCATATTTATTTGTAAGTTGATAGATTTTTGAAGAATACCGGTGAGTATTGTTCACCCATCACCTCATTTATTAGGATACCACTAAGGTGCCACTGTCTGGCAGCCAGACTTGAAGGATCACCCTTAAGATAAAAGTTAGTATCATGCAATTATACTTTAATTGTATCATATTATCATATTTAGTGATAACTTATATAAATTTTAATTCATATTATTATTTTTTTTTATAAACTGGCAAGTGACCGAGGTGATGAGTTACGTTATAAGATGAGATATCCGCAATACTCATAAGATTTGGTTCCATATGCTTTTTATTTATTTTCAATTTGAAAAAGTGTTGTGGTTTGTGTGGTTTTGACTAATTCTGAATTGATACAACATCATTAGGATTGGTTTTGCACTCCTTTTTAGTTCTAGCACTAATATTACATTTTTAATAAGATTCTGGCTTTTACTTGAACCATGAAGTCATAGCAAAGATTTTTAAGATATTTAAGCATTATGATATTTGTCTTTAATGCCTATGTTTACATATAACAGCTGCTTTTAAATAAAAATAAAAATTTTAAAAATAAAAAGTTTAAAAATAGATTAAAACGTTATTTGAATTAATAGATTTATAGTAACTATAATTTAGATTAAAGTACAAACCCATTAGAATTTATAATTTTTTGGGTGTTCTGATCTAATGCATATCTAAATTCGATAAACGAATTAAGTGTAATATGTCTAAGATTATTTTAACACATGAATATAATAGCGCCTAATAGATCATATTAGATGTGATTAGATTCCTTTTAATCTACCTAATCTAAGATTTTATATAGTAGATGATAACATATAGCAGACTTAAGCAGACGCTTAAGTCGCTTCAAACAAAAGGACCTTTTGAGGTGGTTCAACCCGTAAGGAGATGACTAGATCAGATCTATATGCTGGCTTTATATAAATAACATTACTTGTAATATTAAATTAAAAAATCTCTTGTTAGTTAATATGATTAGTTGTTGTTAATTTAAACTTTGCATTTTATTTGAATATAAAACAAATACTTAATACAAATATACTTAATTTTTAATACTTAAATTTAAATTTCTTTAGGTGAAGTTAAAGAAATTCAATATACAAAAGCTAGTAAAGTAATGTAATTGACGTTACTTAATAAGGGCTAAGTAATTCATTCAATCCAGTCTCATTTGGTTAAAATTATGTTTTAGAAATCATAGATCCGCTTAGTTTTACAGTATATATTACATCTAACTCTTACAATTTTCACAGCATTGTGGAAACTTCATTCAGTAATAAAGGGAGGGATTAGAGCAAGGGGCCTAATACCTAGCAGTCCGCAAACTACTTAATATATGTACTTAATATATGTATGTACATGTTGAAAAAGTGACGGTTTCGTGCGGTACCTAATATCTGGATGATACCTAATATGTTGCTGATTACTATTTTTGTAACAACGAAGAAATCCATTTAAAAGATTTCAGTTACTTATGGGCTACGTTCTGGTGTCCCAAAGAGTCAACACCCTTTTAGTAGGTTTACCTATAAATTAATTAATAGTTGATACAAATTTTCATACAACTTTGTTTAACATTTGAATGGCAGCATTTGTTAAGCAAAACACTTATCCTTTTTTATGCATGAAGAATATTTAGTATTGTAGCTCATTGTATTAACCAATGAGACCGGACAGATATTTAGAACTAAAATTTGGTTCAATGATTATATTGCTTGATGGTTTTTGTAATTGTTGCCCGTAATTATTGGCGCATCTCTTGCGCTTTTATTAATGTATGAAAAATTACAAAAAATATAAGAAATGCAGAGTACATAAGAGATATGGAAAGAGCAAAAAATATTGAGTAGAATTTTAAAAATATTTCTTCTACTGTTTGTTTTCATTTAAGCATTTTTTTGCTTTTCAATTTTCAATTCGTTACCATTTAATTGTATCTTCCACCTTTTCGTTTACATTTCATTTTATTTAACTTGCGTATTGGTCTTAAAAACTTTTCTACTGCTTTTATAATAAAATTTTTTCTTTTAATTTTATTTTAAATTCTATTTTGAAATTTGAGTTCTTAAATATTTCAGCTAATTTTATTACTTTTCTATGAACTTTTTTGTTGAGCTGCTGCCTGCCTTTTACTTTGAAATATGTTGCAAACCACGTGTACGAGAAACTCCGAATATTTGTGTATGTGTGTCGGTGTGTTAGTATCTATGTGAAGATATTTTGATACGCTTTTATTACTTTATAAATACTTTTTCAATAATAATGGCTTTTATGCCTGATTGCCCCAAGGATATTTAGGTATGGTTAGGTTCGGTTAGGTAAGAAAGATTTAGTAATTTTTGGGTTCTTATTCATGCACTTTTCATTTATTTTTATTTGCTCTTCTTTTCGCTGTTTGTTGTTCTTTTTGCTTTGTTTTAAGTCTCTTTTAAGTATTTGGGAAAAAGGCTTTCTTTGTGGTTGCTATTTTATGGTTTTACTTTCGGCAAATAATGCACATAAATTTATAACAAACTATTGCCAATTTGTTGATACTTTCCATAGATATTTTCGATAAACTTTATAGTTATTTTTATAATAAATAAATTTTAGCTAATTTTAAGTTTAGTGAAGTATATTTTTTTTTTGATAATCAAAAATAGTTCAATTATTTATTTTCTTAAATAATATTAAATACTTTTATTTGTGACCAAAAATTATTCTTATAATAATAACTCAGTTTTCCCTGAAGATGACTATCGAAGATAGTCGAAATATCGGAAGAATTATTTTTAATAAAGTATAAACGATTTTTAAATATAAATAATAAATTAGCGTCTTTTTTATTTCTATTTAAATTTGACCAATTAGCTCGATAGCAAATTATTATATTATTTATTTTTCTGATAAAAAATAAAAAATTTTTTTTTTTAATATAATTAAGATAGATCAAAGTTTAAAGATAGTTAGATAAGCTAGTCATAAAGTAGCTTATGTGACGTGAATTAATAGTGCATTGAATTCATTAGAACTAATGTGTTTCAATTCGAAAATATTTGAGCAACTCATAGTAAAGTATCTTCTATTATTTTTGTGATGGAATGTAATAAGCTTCCACACACTTTAATTTCAAGAGAGTATTTCACAAATTTTTCTATAAAGGCCATCATACTATGTTAATAAATGTAGAATCCATATGCCGTCCCGCAGCTTCATATAATTGGAGATTTTTTCGTTTATAATCTTTAAAAACGTAAACCATTCAAAACTTTTGAGCACCAGTTTATATAAGATGCCTTCGAGAAACATTTATTTTTTAACTGTGATGTATAACATATAACTGTAATGTTATATGTTGGGAACTACATGTTTCAAAAAGATCAATTATTTCACGAACTCATCTGATTTGATTTATATTTTCTTAGAAGAATACAATTGCTTACGAAAAGAGATCGAGTTGTGGATTTCATTCAAAAGTCATTCAAAAGGTATATACCGATAACTGGACACTGGGCAAATCACTGTATTGGTTTAGAGACGACTAACTTAAATAAAATATATCGATAATACTAGAAACACGCGACAAATAAATTAAAACTAATAATAATGATTATTAGAATTACCCTGTTTGATAATATAATATTATTTTACCCTTAGTTTAAGTTGTGAAACGAAGTTGTTGTAAAATAAAGTAGTATAAAGTATAACTCTATAAATATTAGCTGTTATACACATATATTGTAAAGTAAATTAAAGGCGCATTAGTTATACAGTGGTATAACTCATATAGTTATAAAGGTCGGGAAAGGTCACTGTTATTGACCTTTATTTTTGATCTTAACATAATTTATAAGAATACACTACAGTATACTATAAGAAATAGTGATATTTTTTTGAAATCAGTTTACTATTTTTATATCAACAATTGAAAATTAAATTAAATATGATAAGAATAAAAAAAATATCGAAATAATATCATCAACTGAAGTAGTCAAGCTTAATATTAAAGCTGGCCTTAGTATTACGTAGAATTTCTTGAAAAACGTTTAAGTTCAAAGAAATACAATTAAATAAAAACACTTATCTTAACGAAATAATTTGATTATAATTCATATCTATGATAAAGATTATTATGAAGATCTACCAAAGTGCCAATTAATTGCATCAATACTTTTTGTTTTTACGATAAGTATTATAAAAAGTATGTTGTTAAAACTCCTAGCTCAATATATATAGCTAAAAAGGCTTCATCAACTTAACGTTGTCAATCACTAGTAATCAGCAGTTTGGCAATAAAAGGAGAATGAGGTAAGTTTTAAGCTAGATTACAGTCATGAGAGCAGCTTTCGATTTGGGGTTTAAGTAGCTGATCAAATTTTGCCACTTTCTTTTTCTTTTTGGACACTGAAGTATCACAACGTGTTGCAGCAGCACAGATTAACATATTAGCATATTCTACTAGGGCATATGAAAATATATACAAGAAATAAATTTAAAAAAATCAAAACAAGTGCACATTTTTAATTAAAACAATATTAAATAATAGTAAAACTACGAGTTACCTGGTATCATCCAAGTCGTTTATGTGCGTGTTGAAAGATTGATATGTATAACAAAGTAAACCAATAAGAATAAAAGATACCAATAAAATATGTATAGTACATAACAATGTCAACACTGCAACGAGTTACAAGAAAACTAACGAGTAGTTTGCCTTCGATTCCATCATATATTTTCTCTAACAAGTTTTTAAAAACCTTGTTTTAAGTAAAATAACCCATGATATAAATGTGGTTTCTTTAGATGCAGTTGTCTGTAGAGTAGGCCTGTAGTATTGAGAAGCTTTCTAATTTCTTCGTTTTCATGCCTCTAAACCCTGTCAGAAAGAGCTTCCGGTTGTTCTTTAATTTCTTTAATTGTTGAGATGTTAAGGTCTCGTTGAATATCGGGTTTACGAATGTATGATGTGATGTGTTAATAATACTTCGGATAGTTTTATTTTAAAATTTTTAAATTATGTTGATATTGTATTGGTTGGCACAGGCCCAAATTTGTGCATCAAAAGATTATATTGTCTTTAGAATTTGCTTGTAAATAATAGTTTATTAAATACAGTCTTGATGTTTCTCCGAAAAGTCACTTCATTTTTGTAGCTATCAGTTTGAGCTCATTTTGCTTTATTTTGATGTGCTCCTGATTGCATTTACAACACAGCAAAAATTAAAAAATCAGAAAAACAAAAAAAATATGTAGAAAATTCAGTTAATGAATTTTTATCAATGATTATTATAATTATATATAGGAATCGAATCTCAGAATGGTTACAGGCTCCTCGGGGAGGAATGCAGATCTGCAGTCAATTATTGCTTCGTCTAATGAAGTGATAAACAATAATCCAGTCAAGGCGTAGAGAGGGATTATGAAGAAACCTCGCAGTTAATAGAGAGTAAAAGTGCTTAAGTGCACTGACTTAACTAGCCTCAACATAATAAACATAGGAATATAGTATGTTGTAAATTTAATATATTAATTTTATACATAGTATTAAAATTTTTCTTTACTTTTTTGTAGAACCTTTATAGTCTTTAATGTTAAACTATAACTTCAAGTCTTGTTATTTTGCGAACGTTTCTAAAATTTAATGTATACCTTTTCAACATTTTCAATCTACGAAAAATCAGCTTTTATTTCACGTTAACATAATTCTTCATGTCTAGGTCCATTGACAAAAATTCATCAAAACTTTACGATTGTCTTTTTATATTGCTTTTATATGCTTTACATTTAATATAAAATACAAATCCCCTATAGCAATTTAATGCTTTTTTATGAATATTATTATTATAAGCATATGTATGTAACATATATGTATTAATAGAAGAAATCATACTTTTGCTCATACTCATACTCATACATATACATACGCATATGTACATATACGCGTATACATGATTTTCAAAATGTGTGGGAGTGTATAAAAATGCCTTTGCACTTTTGTTTAAGTACGAATGAAGTACGAAGATATGCTGCCTTGGCTAACAGAACCAATTTGTGTCACCATAATTGTAGATTTGTGTTTAGCTTGGGGCCGCGATATGTACGGGAAAAGATCAACAAGCTTTTTGCCTAATGTCACGCTCTACCCTTTTTTGTTTTTGATGTATGCAAATACAATCAAATAGAAGAAAGGATGTGTATGTGCGTGTATTAGATTGTGTATAAACATATCGTCCATATAACATAAATCAACATAAATATTTCTCTATGTGAATAGCTCTGCTGTACTCCACGCTCATACATATGCAAATTTTTTTGAATAATATTTTTGATTTGATATGTTTGATGTGTTTTATTTTATTGTTGTTCACATATGTGATGCATATGCGAAAGTATTGGTATGTAGTCCCATAATTTTTTTATATCAATAATAGATCTTTTTTTATATCTTATATGCGTGACATATGCAAAAATGTGGTTTTAGTTTTTACAAATATATTTCAAATAAAAGCTTTTTTCATTTCTGTATGTGCATATAATAAAATTATAACAGATTTTTTTATTATGATATTTATTCACCGACAGATACAGGATTTTATTCTAAATTTTTGAGTTTCAAATACATTAAAGTTTTGTCATAAATCAGTTGTATGTTATTTTAAATGGATTTAATATTTAATTTTAATATTAACTTTAATATTTTTTTAAATATATTCTATGTTAATTATTTAAAAAAAATTGGTGATTTTTATATCAAACGATTGAATCAGTCAAAAATGATTGTAAAAATATTAAAGTCTCCCTCTCCTTATAATTTTTATTTAATAAATTGTATTTCTACGTTATATACCATGAAAAAGCCTTTCTATGAAAAAAAGTTAGAGATCAGATCAGCAGTTTAAGCAAATATGTAAAAGGTTATAGTACCTTGAGTGTATTTATATAACATACTTTACAATCTTCATATAATCGGTCTGGAGTTGAATAATAAAGATTCTCAATTACTGCGAAAGAACATTCAGATCAATTGAGGCAGGAATGGTCAGGAAAGGAATACATAGACTGATCATAACATGGATTCTCAATATGCTGAAAAATAGGACGATAATCTTTGAAATGGGGACGAAGAGATTAACTGTCAAGTCAACCAAAGGATGTCCTCAAGGAGGCGTTCTTTCGCCACTCCTATGGCTATTGGTCATTGACGAACTCCTACAGTCTCTTGGTGACCTCGGATATGAAGTTCAGGGCTTTGCAGATGATCTAGTCATCATGGTTAGAGGCAAATTCGACTCCACCATATCCGATCGTATGCAACTAGCTTGATATCACTCAAAATTGGTGTCAAGAGAAAGGACTCTCGATTAATCCGATTAAAACAAATGTAGTACCCTTCACCAGAAGAAGGAAGATGAGTCTAGGGACCTTAAAGTTAGGGGACACTGACTTAATACTATCTGAGGAAATGAAATATCTAGGAGTAATTCTAGATAAAACTCTTACTTGGAAAAACCATTTATCATATATAACTGGCAAAGCTCTAAGAGCAACTTATGCGTGCCAAAGACTGTATGGTAAAATATGGGGTCTGCGACCAAAAATGATGGCTTGGTCGTACAAGACCGTAATAGTACCGATGATCACCTATGCTTCTTTGGCATGGTGGCCAAAGGTAAATCAGACGAAGGCTAAGATGACTCTCAATAAGATTCATCGAACAGCCTGTCTAAGCGTAACGGGAGCAATGAGAACGTGCCCCACAGAAGCCCTAGCAATGCTCACAGGACTCACCCCATTACACATTACAGTTAAAAGTACTGCGACCAGTGCTGCACTAAGGCTTCCTTATCTAGGTAATCTTAAAGAGGGCAATCTGACAGGACACGCAAAGATTCTAGATGAAATCTGGAATTCTCCGTGCCTTAAGGTCTTCGACAAGATGAATAGAAAATTAGCTTTCTCCAGGGAATTCGAAGTGGTCATTAGTGACCGATCAACTTGGAGAAATAATAAAATAAACTTAAAGCAGGGCTCTCATTTATGGTATACTGATGGGTCCAAAATGGATAATGGCAGTGCAGGAGCAGGAGTTATGGGACCAAACTTCCGTAAAGCAATCGCAATGGGAAAAACTGCTTCCATTTTTCAGGCAGAGGTCCATGCCTTAGAGCTTTGTGCAAGAGAATGCATACGTAGGGGCACCCGAGGTACCAACATATGCATTCTATCAGACAGCCAAGCAGCTCTAAAATCTTTAGCAAAATCCTTATTCCAATCAAAGCTGGTTTGGGAATGCTTTCAACTTCTCAACACCCTAGCATCGAGGAACTATGTTACTCTTATGTGGGTACCGGGACACGAGGGGCATGAGGGCAATGAAATAGCAGACATATTAGCAAAGAAGGGTGCATGTACTCCTTTCATTGGGCCAGAGCCCTTCTGCGGGGTAACAAATAGCTTCACAAACAACTTATTATGTGAACGGGAGAAACAGCATCTACTTAAACACTGGAGAGCCCAAACAGGCATGCGACAGTCAAAAAGATTAATTGATCCTGAACACATCAAAGTTGATGCTATCATCAACCTTAGCAGAAATGATATCAAAATCTACACTGAACTTCTTACAGGACACTGTAGACTTAATTACCACATGAAGATTATAGGTGCGGTAGAAAGTGATTCCTGTCGACTCTGTCATGAGGAGAAGGAAACATCAGAACATGTTCTATGCAACTGCCCAGCGGTGGCAAGACGTAGACTCGATTACCTTGGTAGCGGGATCCTGGTCCCAAATCAAATAGGTAAAATTAAGCCCACTGCAATTATAAGATTTATAAATAGTCTAAAATTGTCCTAGTTGGGCCTATAGGCGCACAATAGATCTTTTAGATCGGGGTGCACAAATAGCCTATTTTAAATAATAATAATACTGCGAAAGAAAATTTATCTTATGTTTCTTTATTAGCAGTTATCAGCTTTACATTGTTTTAAAATTGACTGCCCAAATCATCGTTCATTCGTAATGATATTTGGGTCGGATGAGTAGAAACATCATTTTACTAAAAAAACATTTTATTTTTCAAATAAATTTTTAATCACAATCCTGGAATATTATATCACTGATAAATTGATAGAACTGGTAAATTGATAGTTATTCGTATTCAACAAAATTAAAATCTTGAACTCTCTTATTCTGTATTATTGCACTTCATACCATAACACTACTTTCACACATATGAAGTTGGAATTTCTTCCTTCAAATTCAATTTTAGTTCACCCGAAAAAATATGAAATTAAGAACATTATTTTTTTCATACTATGGGCTTATAAAAGAACTGAAGTCATGTTTTATTAACTTTATTCTCCTTAAATATTGAATAACATGTTTCTGTTTCTTTTGTTTTTGGCATCTGTTTCATTTCTTATATTTGTGACATGCGACCAGTGGCGTAACTACAGGGATGCCTCGCTTTCGGGCCCCTGAACTTAGGGGGCCCCATTATATATTTATGTATTCATTATATTTATTTTTAATAAATTCTCAAAAATGGGAAAAAACATTTTTTGTTGGTATAACATAAATTTTGGTTTTTGAACAAGATTGTATGTAATTTCAAGAAAATCTTTAAAATTTCTTTGTGTTGACATTTAATTGGAGTCAAGAAACGAAAAGAGCGAAACAAACAAAAAGAAACATTTATGAAATTACCAAAACTAGACAATTTTCTAAAAATAAATGAAAACAAAAGTGAAGGAGTAAACGATTTAAATGATACCTTTTCTAATTGTGATACACAGAATAAATTGACACATTGCTCAAATACTGAAACAGACTTCAAACAGATGTTCCGAAAATCTTGACTAGCCTAATATTCCCTTTTTACACCTTTTCGTGTAATAGGTATATAAAGATATTAGTAGGAGCCCCTTAGTTAGAATTCGCTTATGGGCCTAAAGAATGTAGTTACGCCGCTGCATGCGACTATGTCTAAGTATGACTAAGTTAAATTGCTTGTATACTAAATAACTACCAAATCTTATATTATCTTTATAAGTTAAATGTAAAGATATATGTGCATATATATTTATGCATATATATACACATAAATATATCTATATATATACATATGAATAAGGTTTTTTATCTAGAAAGCATTAACTAGTATAAATATAGCAAACAGATTTCAGTTGATCAACAATTCTTCAAGGTTCATACAAAGAGGTTATTTTATTGGCAGAGCACTGACAAATGATTTTTTTTGTTATATAAATGTATATTCTTATACAAAAATTAAAGTAATAATTTTTATATGTACTGGGAGTTTCCGACTTAGTCGATATACCATAAATGCGGAAAATAATCATTTGGTCGTCGGTACTGAAATACATAGTGCCAAGAAAATCTACTTAACTAAAGTTCATTACATTGTCATAAGCTTGAAAATAACTTCCATAAATAGCTAAAATCATACACTAATTACTTGAAAAATGTTCGTTTTCATTATATAGAAGAATAAAAATTATTTCAAGGAGTGTTCTGAACGAAATATTTTTTTCATAAAATTGATTTTTTTATTCAAAATATTGGTCTTCCTGCTCAATACAGGGCGGTGGTTGAATGATTGAGTCGTCGGCCTGTATGAAACTTAGGATGTTGATACAAATGTTTTGGAAGATTTGTGTGAATACACCATCCTTTTATTGGTGTATGCATTTTTTGAAGAACGCATTGGTCATATGTAACTAAAGCAAGTGAGTTTGAGAAGTGGTTGACTTATTGATGCATGTAATTGTCAATAGCTGGCTTCACAACTAATAGTAGTCTTAAATAATTCTGTTTATTTCCGAATGCCCCTTAAAAATCCATTAATGAATTGATCAACCAACTTGTGTATTACAAAAAAAAAATATAAGTATTCAACTAACAGTGTTAATATATTGAATTTTATTAAAAGTAAGAATATTGTAATTTATTGGTATAAAGAACAAGATGATGCAAATTAGTAAAATATTAACAAAGGTATATTATTAAAATGAATTGTATAGGAAATCCCATGTTGAGTCAAGGAAGTAAATTAGGTAATCAAGTTTATGATACTTTCTTTGTTTGAACAGAAACTGTAACCAAACAATTTGATAATAATGGAATTGAGTACTGACGTCATAACGAACTACTGTTGAAGTGGTTCAAGTATGTCTCACCTAAGCTAATACCGATTCGCGAAGTTGATGCTAGAAGGAATCCTAAAAATTACAAGACTGGTTTTTCAGTATTGTGTGAAGAACTTAACTGAACATGAAAGTAGAAGAGCATATTATAAGCATTACTAAAGGGAAAAGTAAGACGCTATTTAGATATTTTTTAAAATTATTCACGGTGCCATATAAAGCATAATAAAAGTTATTATTATTGAATAATATATATTCAAAAAAGTATTTATTTCACATAAGACAATATTTATCCAATTTTTATTCGCAACATTATTCCATTTAAAAATAAAAAAAAATCGCAACTTGATTTGCAACATATTAGCGGAAAGTGTGTAGTTTGCAATTTCACTGAAAAATATATTTACCCTGTGACATTTTGGCAGATAGGTAGACAATAAAAAGTATCATCACTAGCATTTGTCACCAGTAAACACACCGACGTAGTCGAAACACCAACACAATTCAATTATGTCCAAAATCAGGACAAAACAGTCAGGCAAATGCCGTTTTTTGCTTTATGTTGCTGAGTACTGTTTCACATTCAGTGCCAATATCAACGTAAATAGAAGTACAGAAAGCACTGTCCTCTGTTTCACCGGTCGTACTAAATATATATCACTGAAATTATTTGAACGCAAGTACAACTCAAAGAGCAGCAACCAGCAAATCAAGACGCCTCAACTACAATTGTAACTCAGCCGCCACGGGTGCCACGTAAAAACTAAAATTTATTGCGAAAATGGTGACGATTTGGGAATTTGGTTACAATGTCGACGTTCAAGGATCTGAGTTAGCTAGCAAAATTGCTAGTTTTTGTCTCGTTTTTGAATTTCTGAAGTTATCTGCTCAATGTAGCGCCCTTTTGAGCGGCTGAAGGGAAGTGGTTGTTGCGACAAAGGCTCGTCATGCAACACATAAATAATCTTGTTGCTTTTGGCTGTTGAATTCCTTTAACAAAGATGCTTAAGTACGAATTTTTTAGCATTTCTCTTTCTTTTTGATATATTTTTCACTTTGTTTTATTTCCACAGCTTTTTACAGCATTTAAAATTTATTGCTTAAAATTTTATTAGAAATGTTTCACATTTCGAGTATAAGGCGCTGGCATTACAGAACTCTGGACGTTGATTTTGGCACCTCATTGTATTTATTAACAAATTTGTTTATCTTCATGCCCGAACTGGTTACTTGTACTTGTATCTACAAGACTACCCACCTCTGAAATTTTTTTAAGTATTTCCAAATGTCGGAATTAGAGACAAATTAAAAATTAAATGTATTATAAATGATATTTCACCAAGTGCTTAGTATCTCTATTTATGTTTATGAAATTCAAAATTTTTAAATAATCCTGAAAAATTTTATAAATTACTTACAATAGGTACTAATGCACAAAGATACTTTCACTAATATAATACAGCCGAAATATATCACACTTGCAGTGGGGAAAGGACGAAAGCAAAACACAGTAGTAAAAAAGACTATTTAAAAATTTATGGCGGATGTAATGCCGTCGGGTATTTCCGGTTTATGATGATTATGTTTTCTTTTCATATTTAACAAGGGATTTATTCTGCATTGGAGAAGCCTATAAAAATATATCCATAAAAATATTAAGATTTGTTTGTGCATATATTTTATTAGTTTAATTATGTCATTAAAGTTTTGATATTTTACAAATTTGAATAAAAGGACGTTAAATGAAGATAGTAGCATGGAAGAAGCAAAACGTAATTCGATTTATTAATAAATTTTATTATAATTTACATTTTAAAAATTGATATATTTTATTTTTTTTAACAAAAATATCTAAATCAAGACTATCAAAAGCACGGTCGTTTAAATATCATTATGTACAGCATTGGAGTATAACTGGTGGAAAGTGTGTTTACTCTTGGTTGTTCTGGAGACTGGATTGGAGTATCATGGTGACTTGGTACGTATAACCATAGGAGATACCAGGATTACATAGACTTATGAAAAGAAAAACTTAGAATCATCACAAGAATCTTAACATGACGCTGTAAACTGAAATACGACCTTACGAGATGGGCACATATACGAATGCAAACTCTCATATATACGAATGCAATATCTCATATGAATATCAATCAATTTATCATGGTGACTTGGGTCACAGTTTAAGTTACACAGGAAAACTTAATTGAAATATAATTTAAGCTTATTTTCTTTCACTTAAAATTATGATTTTGTTGATAATCTTCGTAAAAATTGAGAGGTACAAAATAAAAGTTTATTTAAATAATACTTTTCTAAACTTCTTAAAGCGCCTAAATAAATCAAACATTTTTTTTTGTAAATTGCAAGACTACGATTTATTACAGAACACAAACACAAACGCGATTCAAACAAAATGTCCTTTCCCTGTACGCCTTATGTAAACTAACTTATTTTAATATACATTTTCATTAAAGGAACTGTCACAATTACATCCGCAAAACTGTGCAATTAAAACACGTAATCATGAAAATGCGTTACAATTTCAGTTACAGATACTGACACAAATACAGATACATGCACACCAGTTTGCCACAAATCCCAGAACACATTGGAAAGCCTATAAAGCAACACCAATGAGGCAATAGCTGGTATCACGGCGTAAATCTCTAATTTATGTACGTAGTATGTATTCGAATGTGTCGGATGGGTTCAGTTCGGAACCACAGCAAAAGTAAGCCAAATCTCATTTTAAAAACAACACAAAACCATTTTCGTGTTATTTTCCAAAGGCTGTTTTTGAAATTTCTGCTCATTGCCAACACCAAAACTGCAACTACAGTACAAGTACAAATACAGAGTATAGGCAAAAATTAATTTTGAAAATAATAAAAACGAAATTATTCCTACCATTTTTATTATTATCCTTACACGAGTATGTATATGGTTTGCTTGAGGCTAAAGTCCACAGCAAATCCTTTTTTAGCATTTGCGGCTTGAATTGCAATAAAGTGTCCTTTAACTCATACCTAATTATGCTTAACATAATGTACCACAAAATTACACTTTTTTGTATTATTTTTATTTAATGCCATTTTGCTACATTTGGAACTAAACAGTTAAGGCGACATCATGGCGTTGGTCTCAACATGGTTCATATAACGATTTCCAAGCGTAGTTATAACCAAATTTGATCGAATTGAAATTCCATAAACTTATTCAATAGAAAATAAATAATCGATAAATAATATAATCTATACTCAGGAACTGCAGTATAAGTTATATATATTCGTATACGTGATAAGTATTGGCTTACTCAAAAATATTGGATAGAAGTTTAGGTGGTTAAATTTTAGCGATTATTAACTAACTGGTCTAACTAAATTAAATTAAGGAGCTAGATTTGTCGATGTAAATTTTTTTCTTTAAACCTCTTAACTATTTGCATAAGATTCATGTTAGATGCAAAGAATTTAGAAGTTATATATGTTTATAAATGTTTAAAAACTTAAAATCAGCACAGCAGTCCTAAGAGGGCACTGTAAAATAATATACGAGACTGGGTAGACATACGGATGCAAACTGTAGATTCGGTGAAGAGAATGAGGAGTCGGCGACACATATTCTGTTGGAATGCCCTGCGCTAATGCACATACGGAATAGACTCCTGGGAATTTTTATTCTTACGGAAGAGGCAATAAAACTCTGTAAAATAGGTTCTATATTACTTTTTATTAATGCAACAGGGTTTACACCCCTACTCTAAATCCAGAAATGGACAGAATAGACTCGACGGTCGCAGTGCCACATCCTCTAACAATAATAATATAAAAGTTTAATATGTTGAACTTATACCTATTTCACACCTGTGGTTTTAATGGTACTGAAAAATAATAGGCATAATTCTAATGTCACAGTTCAAAGATTTGAGTTCAATATAACTTAAGTAATGTAACTTAAGCTGGTATTATGTGATATATTATTTGGTTGAAAGAATTCTTATTCAGCTGAAAGACACATATACAATCCAAACATAAAAAAAAATAAATCATTTAGTCCATTAAATTAACACATGTATCTTAAATCTTATAGCTACTTCTACATTTTATCTAGCCTTAGTAGTGTAACATACGTTCAGACTGTTCACGTACGAGAGACGAAAGCTTTTGCTTCACGGGATGAATACGATTCATAAGACAGTTTTGAAAATAATATAAAGATGCATGCTTTGAATCTTCAATCATTGAACTAAGCTTTTTTCTTGTGATTTATTCATTTTACAACATTCCGAGACATTTGTATTTTTATTTATTTTTATTTATTATTTGTATTTTTATATTTATATTATTTTTAAAATCATTATCCTATTATATATTTCGTTGATCGTTAAACAATTTTGGTACTCTACTTATTTAAACTAGTACTGTGTTTGGTTGAAAGCTTATATTTTTTCAAGACAGTTAAGGGTTACGCTTATTCTGTCCCTTAACTTTAACAGATAAAACTCGTGTACATGAGTTAACCAATTGTCTACTCAGTAACTATATTTTTATACAGATCAATAAACGATGATCAAACATTTACCAAATAACGTGATTAAGATCAATTGAACCAATATAATTCTAAATTAAAGTTACAATTTAGTATACAGAAGTGAGATAGAGAATAGAAATAAGTTTTAAAAATATTAACAGATCAAAGTCTAATATAAAATGTAAGGTTAGGATCAGATGCACTAAGGGTAAGTTTATCATGTACTTTCTGTCAATGATGCATAGAACCACTATATTATTGGACAATTGAATATTTTCTAGGTTTATGTTTCTATTCACACATTACAGCATAAAAAAAGTATACGTTCATCAATGTGATCGGCTGACTGTAAGCAATGTGATCAAAACCGCGCGCTTGGGGCAGAATGTGTTAGATCATCCGCAGGAAAAATATACGACCGTTCAGTTTTAAATATTTTATTTGAGAGAATATATAAAGAAAGTAAAAAAAAATAACAATAGCATATAAATGTACAGAGCTGCATTCTTTATTACACTATCTGATATGTGCAAGTTGTACTTTTTGGTATGTTTCATATCAGCAGAATCCGGAGTCCAAAATATTTTTTTAATAGAATATTTATTTGTAAAGTGATACCGATAATTACTTAAGACTTTTTTACTAATGATTTTTACGTAATTTGTTGTTAATGATGATACTGATATATATTTCATAATTTTCTGAAAAGAATTTCAAAAACAATTCATGCCAACTTCAACTTTAATCCAAAATATATAACACATGTCAAGACGGAATGGAGGGAAATAAATAAAAGATATATACAAAGGTATTGCAAGTTTACTATGTCAAACATAAATACATACACATAATAATGTATATATACCCAATAGTCCTTTGCTGGTCGTACTGACTAGACTAAATTTCTATTTTTAATAGCCTGTATACATTTTTTATATTATCATTTGTATGTGATTTTTAGAAAGAAACACATTGTGTTGGATGATCAACTGCTGCGATAAAACAAGAAAAAAGGGAAATAAAATTTGGCAATAAACAGAGGATAAATGTTAGTATTCCTATTTTTTTGCGAGAAATCTAAGACAAAGTAAAATTAGGGAGCATTTAACTAAACCTACTGTTGACCATAAACTTTTGCAAAAGCCAAATTTGCTCATAAAATACAAAAAAGTCCCCAAATGGGCGTACATAGCATGAAGAATGTCCATCTATTTTTGAATGAAGTAAGGCAAAAGAATACCAACTATATGATGCCATGTTCATTTTACTGCATTTTTTCATTCATTCCTTCTGTTTTTTTTGGTAATATTTTTATTAGCATTTGGCTCAATTCCTTTCCTCATAAAAGCCTAATTAATTAAAATCATTCTCTGTTATTTTACTACCGCTCAGGAAACATACCCAACACACCAGGGTGCAATTGACGAGTTCAGAAAATTTCTTTCTTACTCCTTTGGCAGGCGCAAATAAGGTTGAATATACAACATACAACATACAACATACAACATGTACAACATAAGGTTGAAGTGATATGAAAGACAGAAAAAAGACTAATTAAAACCTTTGGAAAAGTTTTATTGAAGTCTGCCACAGAAATTTTCTATGAATAAAAATACCATACCACATATGGGTATAGATATATGTGTGTGTATTTGCGATGTGGCATAACGACATGACGAAAAATCACAACAAGGAACAAAAATAAGGAATGAAAAAAATTAAAAAAAATATCCTTTTAAAAAAAACATGGAAAATTAATCGTGCTTCAAAGCGCGCGTAAGGATGTGGAATATGAACCAAGTTAAGTTCCATATTATGCGAATCCTTTGGGAATTTAAATTTTGTATCCGAAAATATGCGAATACTGTAATACTAATATTTATTTATGAAGTCATGCATATATTGACATGTATCTGTGTACATATTTGCTTTTATGTTATTGCAAAAATGTGTTCGCAATATATCCACTCCGGTTTTAATAAAAGTGGACGCACAAAAATTGTTGATAATTGCCTTTGGTCTTTGAACATGTAAAGCTGAAAAACATTCCAATATCGTACAAAAACAAATATATTTTACTTCTATTCGAGTTTTTAGTAACGCAAATGAAACATTTTAATTTACAACATCATTTTGAAATGAAAACCATATGAAGGGATATAGAGCTTTATTTAAATAGTCAGAATAGTCGGAAAATGTTGCAATGATTACAGTATTTCATTTTGCGGAAAGAGTACTTGATAAGAAATTAGTATTCCAATTCCAATAATTATAATATAAGCTGAAGACAACCAAAACTATGTATTTTTAATTAATACCACATTATTCTTATTGTAAAAATGTTATAATTATGAGATTATTATTAAATGGATAGGCTATCATGTACTGCGACCTGCAAGATCTTTTCATAAATCTTTGAACAGAAAATTTCAATCTTTTCTAAATAAAATTTTATACAAAGCCTGTACAAAATACCAGAACCGGAAATATCCCAATTTTTCATAGTCGGTATTACTAATTTAATATTGAAAATGTTTATTCTTTTTATTAAAGTTTTGTAATATTTGCTTTAAGCTCATACAATTTTATATTGCAGTAAAAATGCAATAAGCCTAATCATTAAACAAACTATATCATAGATCTTTGTTTAGCAATATACGCTTAGGCGCTGCACTCGTTAAAATATTTATTAACGAGTGAAGCGACAAACAAAGTCTAACAGAACTATTATATGTAATTATGGCGTGTGCATCAAAAAAGTGAAGCTTGTGTTTCAAGTAATTATTCTAGAAAGTTATAAACCGACATCATCTTAAGCTAAAGTTCATGCAATAGAACTTTAATCGAAGAATGTGTAAAAAGACGATATAAAACTGTCAGCGCTGCTAAACTTGCATATTCGATATTCGACTACTTAGCCAAATAAAAAATTTACCAAAAAGAAAAAAGGTGTACTATTTATATCTCTTACTTTTTCTCGGGCGAAGGACCTACTCTAGTCCCTTATTCATAATAAACTTTAAAATTAATTTTAATGTTAACTCACATATAAAGAAAAAAATATTTCTCTTAATATTTCAAAGTGTTTTTTGAAATAATTTTGAGAACATTTTCTTATTCAGGTTACTATCTCAGTCTTACGTCTGTTTAAGATAGAACGGACATGAGTGTGAAAGCTTGAAGTTATGTTTGGTTTCTAATATATTTTATTATAATGTTTTTTTTTAAAGTCATAACAGGTTTGTTAATGATAAATAATGATAAATAAGACTATTAAAATGTAATTAACTGTTGTTAATTTTATTATCCAATAAACAGTTTAATGAAACTAATCATAAAATGACTAAACCATTTGATAATATTTTGTTCTATAAAATATTAGATTAAATTAAAAGAAATTAATGTAAACATTCGGCAAAAATGAAAACAATCTAACAAATTTTATTATTTAATTAAGAAACTATAGACAATACTTTAGAACTAAAATGGATTCTCTTTCAAAACAGAGAACAGCAGATCGGCGATAAGCTCATTCAATAATTATTTCAGTAAGTTTTTGCAACTGAGAAGATCTCTCATTTAGTTATGGATCCGTCACTGCTCACAGATAATAGTTTGTTTTATTCAATTAATAACAAATGTTGAGAACTTTGTGCGAAGTCATTGTTATTCGTGTTTGCTGTATTTGAAAAACATTTGGTAATTCATGATGAAATTATATGTTTGTTGTTAAAAGTATATGAGACTTCAAATTCGTATGCAATCTAAAATATTCTATTTATATGTTGATTTTTAAAGCTGTTCAGTTCTAATTTGTTGTGTGGCGAGTGAACATAATGAAATTCGGTTTAATATTTTTGATTGTGTTAGGTAGCTTACTTACTAGAGAGACAGAAAGTGCGAAGATACTTTCCGTATTTGCATTTCCTGGTCCCTCTCAGTATATATTTGCTTCAGCTATATTAAAAAATTTAGCCGAACGAGGACATGAGGTAACATCTATTTCGATGTTTCCACAACAGAAACCTGTTAAAAATTTTCGTGATATTTACATACCCGAGAATGCAAATTTAGTGGCTGGTATATATTTAGATCTGATATTATTAGTTTAGTGATTTTCAGAAATTTTTGTTTCCAGATTTGTTGACAGATGTCGATGAAATGCAACAATTAAGTGAATTGGAGAATATGATGGCAATGTATGATATCGGCTTGAGTATGTGTCCGAATGTTTTTCGTAATAAGGAAATACAGAAATTGTTGAAATCATCGGAGGAGAAGTTCGATTTGATTATAATGGAATTATTTTTGGCAGAGTCACTTTATGGTTTGGCGCAACATTTTAATGCACCTATTGTGGGACTCTCAACTTTTGGCACAACAAGCTTTATTGATAGAGTTGTTGGAAATACTTCACCGCCTTCTTTTTTGCCTTCAGTATTTACTCCATTTGACACTAAAATGACATACCGAGAACGTTTGTCAAATTTTATACATATTGGAATAGATAATTTGTATTATAATTTTTTCTATCTACCAAAACAAGAAGAGATATATAAGCAATTCTTTCCTAACGCCAAAATAAGTTTACAGGAAATACAAAAGAAATTTTCATTAGTATTGCTTAATCAACATTTTTCCCTTAGTTATCCACGCCCATATGTTACTAATATGATAGAAGTCGGCGGTGTGCATATTAAACAAATACCAGATCCATTACCACAGGAATTGCAAGCATTTCTTGATAATGCTACTGAAGGTGCCATTTACTTTTCAATGGGTTCGAATTTGAAAAGTAAAGATCTGCCACCAGAAAAACTACAAATATTTCTAAATGTTTTTCGTTCTTTAAAACAAAAAGTACTTT
>NC_051847.1:117577354-117587652 GCF_002237135.1 Teleopsis dalmanni
GTTCTCATCGGTTGACTCTTCAAAGTTAAACTTACTGACAATCAAATGTGCCGTTTACAATTTTAAACCCCACAAATCACCAGGACCGGAGAGTATATATCCAATATAGCTCCAAAATTCCCGGAACAAATACACAACCATGTTGCAGGTTGTTTTGATTTCTAAAGCAGGTAAAATAGTCTCTTAAAAGTTTCAATTAACTCTGTCCAATTACATTCTCATAATATATGTTGAAGGTTCTAGAAAGAACTATCGATGTTAAATTAAGGCGCGTCATTGATCCTGGACTTTGGGATCCCTCTCAAGACATCTAGGCTAAAGGGAAATTTACAGAATTAAGTTTCTATTCTCTCACTCACACCATTGAAAATTTTCTCAAATTGATGGAATAATTTTCTGGTTGCTTTTGTAGATATTGAAGGAACCTTTAACAATATACTTCCACAAGTCGCAATACAGGAACATTCTCACGTTTGGGCTGTTGATAATCGCGCTCATGTATGCTTATTAGTCCAACTTTAACTCCAGATTTTTGGGGTTTATCATAGTACATGACGGAGGGTATACAAGATAGTAATCACTAAGAGGCGCGTACTTTCTCTTCTCACACTCTAGGAATACTTGTGGTAAATTACATTGTTACTGGATGAAAACTCGAGGATTTTAAGACAATACTGTGCAATCATCGTTGACAATCATACAAACTGTTCCTGAGTTTTTTCTGTGCTCAACTTTTTAATAAAAGCTGGGAAAACTTAGTGGTATATAAGCAACTGTATGTAGGTTGGCTACGTTCGATTAAAAGGAAATCCAATACTCTCATTCAGTTTTCCCGTAGAGATACCACTCTTGTGGTATGTATACTCACAACTCATAACAGATGGCTTCTTACCATGGTGAAAGATTGTAACTTCCTCTCCATCATTATTGTCGTGGTTGTGGAAAGGAGTGCCTCTTATCTGCTTTGTTTTTACCCAGCGCATGCGCGACGCTGCCGCGACTAGGCCCCTTCTTTTTTGAGGATCTTGGTCAACTGTAATACGTTCCCTTGAATAGCATTTTAAGCTTTTCTAAAGGTTCATGGTGGGTTTTGAACTTCTGAGTTTTAAACTCTTATAAGGTTCCACAGTATAACGTAACTTAACTTAAATTCTGCAAGAAAAATTTCCTTAGTTTGAAGTATAGTTTCAAACTAATTTCGAAGTACTCGCTTAAAGTCACGCTCTCCTAGTCCAGTTTCGTTTGCAGTGTAAAGTGAGGAAATGCCATTAGAACTGAGAAAACATAAAAAACTATAATATCAGAATATCTAAAGAAAATATTAAAGATTTGAATATCAGTTTCAATTATTAAATTTGAGTGAGAAGATGCCTAATTTTCTATATTTAAATAATTATTTAAATTATTACGATTGCTCTTAAAAAATCGAGCTCGTCTACCTCTGTTCGCTTAAAATAAGTGGTAGCAGTATAAAGGGGGTTCAATATTACTTACATCTAGTTGTTAACTTTTTGGATTCGATTATAACTTTTAAATATGTGAAATAAATAATATTATCGAGTGATGTAACAATTATTATGTTGAAGCTGTTTTCAGCTAGTGCACTTAAGCGCTTATACTCTTTTTTAACTCGAGGTGTTTTCAAAACCCGTCTTTACACCTTGACTAGATTATTGTTTTACTTATGCGTTACTTGCATAGATATAACTATATACTTGTTGAAATACCTAGTACTACATTACTCTTTCCATAAAAATTTGATAATATTGTTTAAAACTGCTACCATTATTCATCCATATACGTACGAGTGTATTTTATTTTGCAAAGTTTAGTAAAAATATAAACTTTTAATAATTTCACTAATAAGAAATTCAAATATTCCTCAGCACACTAGAATCAAAAGTTTAAAAAATTTGAGAAGAATTTCATAAGTTTTTACAAAAATCTACTTAACCCCTTTGAGAAGTTTTCCTTGCAAAAGTTTTACCAACAAATTGTTCTTTGTCTTTAAGCAAAATTGCAATACAATAGCAACTTAAGTAAGCTGCTCCATGCCTCGGTCCCACTGAGCAGAGTAGGCTCAGTTGAGCCACTTTATGAGCAACTTATGCAAGATATTAACTTCTTCCTTAGCAAAGTAATGACAATGTAAGAATAAGGAATAAATGGGCATCAAGCCAACCAGGCACTGGCTATTGTGTTTTTGTTAACAACTTTAATTAGGAGTAGCAGCCAGTGGCTTTAGTGGCAACTAAAAGTTAAAACTAAAAACTGCCAAAAAAGGAAAGCTGGAGAAATCATTTAAATTGTTGTTGGTTTTATTGAAGTTGGAATAAGTTTTGCTTCTTTTTTAACTTATTTAATAGTGAAGTCGGTTAATTCTGTAGTAAATATGCATAAGCCATAAATGATTAAGTATTTAAATTTTAGCTACTCCCACTCACTGCCAGCTTAATTGTCCATCCGAAATCCTACTAATATTTGCTTTAATGTCTGCTCAAAACATGAAGTAAAAGGAAGGGAAAAATAAAATATATCTCCACCGACTTTCTTTAGTTGAGCTTACATTTATGAATACTTGTAAGTACCTTGGCATTACAACTTAAATAGGTTTTAGTAAATATTTTCGCTTGCGTTTATCTATAATATGTATATATTACATTGAAATGGGTAAAATACCATTAAGTCAAAAAGTTCACAAATTCTTAGCACGTTCACATCTTTAACGCCATATGTTAGACTTTTATTCATTTTGTCTTTTCCCTTCCCAACAATCTCGTGATCTCAAGAGAAGGGACTGCGTTCGTCTTTTCTTATTTTTTAATACAATTCACAGTTGCCCGCACATATTTGCCAACTTACATGCAGATTATGAGGCATATTTGTAATACTACTTTTTCACGCTTGCTATTTTACATGCCCCTAACATCCTAGTATCAAAATCATAACAGTCGCAATGTAGTAGATAATTTGTCTATGGGTATGTCCTTGTACGCTTCTTTGTGCAAACTCTCATCTACATGTGCCGCCACATGTCTTTAAGGAATGTATGGTACACACTTTAAACGTTCTCGTCGTTGAGTTTATGTACATATACCAACTGAATTTCAAACGACAAATAAATATAAAAAACATATTTTTATTTATACGTATCTATAACTTATATATAACATATTTTATATTTAATAAAAAAAATATAAATGTTATTATAGTAGAGTACACTATTCTATTTCCGCTATAGAAATTCCATAAGTATGAGAATATTTATAAAAATGTGATATGAATAAACTGGTCCGCCCAGATTTAAGAATAGTGTTTCAAAAGAATTAATAGATTCCTTAAATAAAAATATCATATAGAGCGGAATACATGTTTAGTTTGCCAAGTGTCTAGTTCATAATTAGGTTGTATAGAAACAAATAGTTTATATACTGAGTTCAGCAAGTATATTAATTGGGCCCGGTGTTCTCTACGATATTTAATGTCTGTCTCCGATGCCTATTTCGGATGTTGTAAATGCAGCAGAGTACGCAGATAATAAAGTAATCGTAACTTCCGTTGAAACTCCAACCGATTCATTAATCAAAAGGTCTGCCACCTGAAGCAATTTTCCATCTGAAGTAATGGTATGGGCAAGTAGTAGTATGGGCAGTTAATGCGATTTATTATCGGCAAAAAGTATTGGAAGTTGGTTTAGAGTTGTCAGCACGCAAACATTTCGGTCGTATATCATGGACGTTCCAACAAGGCTCGGCACCGTTCTCGTTCGTGTAAACCCAGAATGGTTAAAAAATCATGTTCCATACCTTATTTCATCCACACAGTGGCTTTTACATTAACCAGATGCAAATCCAATGGACAATTTTATCTGGGCCATTATGGAGAGCAAGGTGGGACTAAAAAATATGCCAGTATGCATGCGCTGAAGAAAGCAATTTTTCAGGGATGGGACAAAATACGGGAAAATCACATTCGTGAAGCATGCAACTTAAGGTGGTGAAGGCAAGGTCAAGGTGAAGGCAAAAGATTTCCACATTGAGCTAGAGTCAATAGATTCTGAAATTTTGATTATCTACACAAAATTTTGTAATTTGACTCAATAAAAAATAATTTCACACAAAAAACATGTGATCGCTTGAATAGGTAACACTTCAATCGCCTAGTCGTGTATTTAAACTTAATTGAAGTGTTGTAATTGTTAATAGGTAGTCCTATTGAATATTTGTTCAGAACAAATCGGAAACACAATATTCGGTAACCGGCAATCTAATTTTTGGTTATAATATCATTGATGCTTGAATTCAATTTCATCAATTTCAATATAGATTTTGACTGATTTTTGATGAATTCACTCACAGTTTTGATAAAATTGCAGTGATTACTGATTTGCCGTTGGTTAATATTTGCTTATCATTTATGTTCTGACGATCATTGCATGTGCTCAAACCAATTCTCGAAGCCAATTTTTCCACTCCGATTGAGACACCTCCAAAATATGGATTTTGAACGCTTCAACAGCAACTTCAGGCGACGAAAACCTTTGATTTAGTCGCATATTTTTCTTGATGTGCGGGAATAAAAAGAAGTCATTGGGTGCCAAGTCAGGACTGTACGGCGGATGACTCAACAATTCGACGTTTTGGACGGTCAAAAAGGCGCTGGTTTGAGCCGATGTGTGAGAGCTCGCGTTGTCATGGTGAACACTGATTCGTCTTCTCTTGTTCGTTTTTCGAATTTCTCTGAAGACTTTAGGCAAACAAATTGTGGTGTACCACTCAGAAGTGACCGAAACAGGCGACCATTTGCTTCGAAGTGCTTCTTTCACGAACAACTTTCGTTGGATTTGGCTCGTCTTCGAAAACCGATTGTTGTCGATTGTTGTTTTGTTTCGGGTTCATACGTATAGAGGTGTTTTACTGGAGGTGTATTACATAGAGTTCAGTTTTTCAATACATGGAGTTCATGAAAAAAAGCTTAATGTCTATAAAATTTATTACAACCCACATATATAATATATTACAATACAAAAATGAAATGTTTTCTATTGCCGATAGAATAAATGTGCATACACAAATAAAGACTAAAATATTCCCATTTGAGCAATTTCATTAATATTTTATGCAAATTTTCAAACAATAAAATATGTGTCCACAATTTTTTTAAAAAGAAATAAATATATTTTTTCGTCTTACACGATTTTCAATGTTTTTCAATATGTCGGTTGACTAAAGGAAAACAACATGCAATTCGTCGGTCGTTCCAATAATTAATGTGAGGGATAGAAAATTATTGCTAGTGTTGGAAAGAAAACATTTATTACACAACTTAGGTAGAAACACATAACTTAGGAGGTTAACAGATACGACGATAAGAATAGATTTAGGGAATTCTATGGTTCTATGGTTTCTTTAGTTTGTTGTTGCCGATATATCCGCATTATATCGGTATCAAAATATTCTAAATACTAAAAATAGTATTGAGAAAAAAAAGCTTTGACAGCTGTAGGTGTAGTAACATAATGATGTCTCAGGTATTTAACAACACAATTGGTATTCAACAACGGTGTTTATTATCGTCACCTATATTAATAACAGTCATTAATTTTCTAGCAAATAAAAATAAATTTAGTCTGCAAACCGGTATAACCAATTTTCATCTGAATTACGTGACTAAAAAAGAAGAGGTTTTACATATAATTACTGATCCGTCGAACAAATTATACGATCTTGATGTTGAATTGATAAAGGTCGGATCAAGATAAATGCATCAAATTAGTGCTTAAAGTAAACTATTATAGTAAAGTAAATCTATTATATTTATTATAGTAGCAACTGAAGGTTCCAAGAAGCATATTCTTCAAAACTAAAAGATGTGATAGGATAACTACGAAGCTAAACAAAGTTCGATACCATAAGGGATATCATACCCCTTATGATGACAGTTGCAATATTTTGAATTAGCGTTATTGTAGTACTTCTTTATGGATGGAACGAAATGAAGCGGAACCAATATAACACAAAACAAACTGCGAACAATCACTCATTGATATCTTTGGTAAGTTTTTGAGGTATTTCGATGAAACACGATATCCAACGATGAGTTTTGGACTTGGGAAAATATGTATGATATCAATTTTTTAATACGAATAAGTTAGATGTTATGGTGAGAAAGAGATGAAATATATACAACAACTTTGGTTTATAACCCATTATATTGCAGAGAAGATTGACGCCCAAACATTTTATGAAAAAAATAACGCAATATCTTCAACTACAGGCAGGACACACATCCAATATAAGTGAACTGAAAGATCTCGTGGGAAAATGACAGAGAAGAGACCTTTTAAGTAATAGTCTAATACCTAGATCAATATAGAAGCAGTTCAGTATCATTTAAACTAAAGGAATTAGAGTAATGAAACAACCGTTTGCCATGTTACCCTAAAAAAAAGTCTCAACTTATTTTGTGCTCATATCTATGATACGGACATGATGCGATAAATGACGCCTGGACATGACCTCAATTGCAAATATTGTTTTTGGTGTTTTGTAGTAGTTGTTCAGTCGGCGATTTTAGTTTTAAAGTAAAAATGTAATAAAGTAATAGTCTAAAATGATGGTATAGTAGGTAAGAACCCTGGCGGTTCTGTGAACGATAGGGCAATATATGCTATTGAAATTTTATTGGAATCGTTGAAAGAAAATAAATATATAAAATTTTTCAAATTTTTTTTTTTGCTTTTAGGCTTACATTTGAGAAATGAAAATGACAAGTGCAGCTTCCCACATTGGAAACATTAGAAAACACAGTGTTGACGTGCAAGTGCACTCTCCTTCATATAAAGTAGTAGCAAAATATTCGGGTATGTTTAGTTTGAGCGCCATATTGTCACGTTATTGAGCAGCTTGGGAGTGTTGTTTGTGGGGAAAATGGGTG
Source organism: Teleopsis dalmanni (assembly GCF_002237135.1). NCBI lineage: Eukaryota > Metazoa > Arthropoda > Insecta > Diptera > Diopsidae > Teleopsis > Teleopsis dalmanni. Next base: position 117,584,291 of record NC_051847.1, read on the forward strand.
GAATTTAGTGTTTGCGTTTTTACATTTTTATATATGTGTGTGTAAGTATTTGTGTATTTATATGTAAGTGTTGGGTAATGTCATGCTCCTGGTTTAGGTTAACATTTTCGCATATTGTCATTTTGGTAAGAAATATGTGCTAAACGTGTTTGTTGTGATAATGATGAGGTTAAATATTTTTACTACTATTCTACTACTTTTCTGTGAATGCTATTTTATTTTTATGAAATATCAAGTAAGAGTGACGATATTAGAGGATACTTTAATAAAACTTTAAATATGATAATATTTAATATTACATTTTATATTAAAGAAAAATATTTAATTTTCATTTTCATACTATTTGCATTGTAATGAGTAGGGAACATATTAAGACTGTTAAGTCGTTTGAAACAAAAACTTCAGATAACAATATAATTATTAAATATTTTTAATTCGTACAATAAAACGAATCGATTCAAGTTGACTAAATGTCTGAATGCTGTAAATCAGTTGTTATTCTTTTCATTCAGTCAAATAAAATTTCTATAATTTTAAGGAAATCAAGTCAATAAATGGATGAAATTGGTCTATTACGTCAATTAATGAATATAAAATATAACTGCTAAAAATGAACTTATATCAGTATAAGCCACCTATAAGCCAGTACTATATGCACAGTATTGGATTTCACTTTTAAAATAAAGCAGACTATAAAAGGTTATATATCCTGAATAATACGAGTATATTTTAAGTAAATATATGAAATTGAATTCTACTACTGGAATGAAGTTTTCACAATGCTGTGGAAATCTTCTCCATTCATTCCTAAGAGGTGGTTTAGTGGGTTCAAATCTCACACGGTGGCTTTCGATGATTACACCTACTGTCAAAACAAAAACAAAAATAAAAAAATTGAATCTTCAAAAAAAGAGTTTGAATACAATTTAATTTTGGAAGAGTTGTGATTAGGAAGGAGCCTTCATCTATTCTCGAAAAAGGGTAAAATAATACTGAAACATGTGTTCACATACTAAATAGTTTAGTTAGCCGTGGTTCTAGATAACGATTTAAATCAACAATATTTTGCAACAATATTTCAAAACCATCAAGAGAATGCGAATATCAACTATTAGGACCGATGACTGGCTAAAACATCACAGCAGTGGGACTTCATTTTTTGACACCATTTAAAAATATTGCTTAATGAATCTAACTTTGGTAATTATGAATGGTAACAAAGGTAATCTAGCGTACTTTAATGGTTTAACATTACGGCAATAACAGCAATTGGTAGGTAAAACTAGTTAGTGTATTAGTGTAAGTGTAAGTGAAGGTAAAAAGCCAATTTAGCGTCTACTTTAATATTCGTGAAGGTTTGTATACTTTAAAAAAAAATTTTTCAATTCCGGTATATAAATAAGCTGTTTTATTTTCTTTTGTGAACTTGATTACTATCAAGTGCCACGGCAGTTAGGTCCAAAGTCTTGTCACAGTGGCAATGATTATAGTTTCGTTATTAATTACGTTATTACCTTTTCTAAAATTTCTAACTTTATATAAGTTAATTCCCGCGTACCCCAAATCCGGCCCTGTGCTTAGTTTCATTAACGGAGCAATCATGCGATATTGTTCGAACGCATGGTTGCTACCAAACGGGACTTCCACAGGTTTGTCTAAAAAAGTCCCGTTTGGCTTCGGTAGCTCCCAACTTCGTAAAAGTGCGCTCAGTCTCTCCTGCTTTGGCTTCCGAAGAAGCAACATCAATTAAATCTTATTAAATAAAAGAATATTTAACTTTTAATATTAAATTAACTAAAAGAATATTTAACTTATATATTATAAAGATGTTTATCACAGATGAGAGCTTGGTTTACAGTAGAAAATATTTCTTGTATAAAATATTTGTATTATTCGACAATCGAATGAATTTCAAATTAAGATATATCAAAAAATGTCTTGAAAGACAGCGCTAAAATATATTTCATTTATAAATGAGATAACGGTGTTTATCTATATCATTACTGATTTTAGTCTTCTTTTTGTGCTCTAATTAATTACATGGGGATCAAGGAGTATGCATGCGTCTCAACAAGTCTCTCTACACAACCTTCTCGTAGTGATCCCTCTTTTAAACATATGAGGCAATGGCGACCGAGTGTTCAGCGGTATGATTGTTCCACAACGTCTAGTTCTTGGGGGAAATACCAAGTACCAGGTTTGGAGGCCCTGCCACCGAAATCGTATGCATTGGTCTAATCAGCCACTGTATTTGACTTCCAAATGATTCGAGAATTCACAAAAGCAGATACGGATAGGAATGGAAATTTGGTGTCGATCCTAGGCAACGTTAAAAGGACAAGATTCGGACAATACAATGTACATACGTGCTCTATTCCAAACTAGAAAATTTGCCCACCTTTTTGCTAATTGTTAAAGATTTAAATTTAATAAATAAAATCTTTGCAATAAAATAAAATTTAATACTAATATTATAATTGTAATAAAACCTTTGAAAGTGGTATTGATATCTTTTCATAAGCTTTTTCAGTTCCTTACATATTTCTACAGGTTCTAGGTAACGTCGAAATCCGTTCAAATTGGCAAAGCGAATCTCTTCCTGTGATTGGTTTGTGATTTGGTCTAGTTCTTTACCATTAATTTTGCGTTTTCTTCTTTTCATTTTGAGTCCTTTCTGTGAGAATTCAAATAAAATATCGAAAACTATATCAAATCAGCTGTTAGAAACTTATTCCATGTTGCCAACTAAGAGAACTTTTGTTAGCTCCTTCGCAATTATGTAGATGTTTATATCTTACGAGCTTAATAAGAAGTTTTTGTATACTATATTAAGAGTTTTAACATGACTTATAAGAAATTAAGTATAAACTACCTATAATTTCTTCAGAAGCTTTAAGTTACAAGACCTTAACCAATAAATTAAGTTTTATTTTTTTTAAATTTTCTTTAATATATTTTAAATTGTGTAAGTTCAATGCAAGTACCAGAGTAATAAAAAATTGAAATTCGTTTCGAAATTATCAGTGATGTTACTCTTCTATAGGCATAAAGAAAATCTTTTCAACTTAAGTCAAAATTGCTTAAACATTAAATATTACATAAATACACCATTAAACACTTAACTGACAATTTAGTATACAATACCATACAATCCTTCAAATATCTCAAATTTATTGCACATATATTCACTCTAGCAAACAAATCCACTTCATGGGAAGATCTCAAGAAGTCGTACCTGTTCTTAACAGCTACATAACTTGAGATTTAGTAGGAGAGTAGCGCGATTGCATCGTAAAAATTTCAATTATCTTAAATGATTAACTTCGTTTATTACGCAAAATTTTTTTATAATTTCTCTTCAT
>NC_051847.1:117587752-117590384 GCF_002237135.1 Teleopsis dalmanni
AAATATATAATTTATTACAGACACTTTTATAATGTGAATCGAATAAATCAATACCTAAAATGCAGTTTAAAATTATTTAAGCTACAGAAAAAAATTGAAATTCTAAAGATTAATCATTATTTTAATTTGCATAAACAGTACGCTATACTCCGTTTTGTTTAACACAATAACTTTCATAATTAATGACGTTGAAATAAATCTCCCTAAAAAATTATTGTGGTTTATTTTAATTAAAATTAAAACCCAACTAAACAAAACACATATACTCGTAATTATCAACTAACAAATAGGTAAATATTTTCATTCCTATCGTAAATTTTAGATGTAAATGATGATAGTGATCAAATTCTGGAAATCGGTAGTAATATTTCTTTGTCTGTTTTTAGAACTTGGAAACTAAGCTAAAATAAAGGGACACTTGAACAAGGCTTAACACACTTACAGAACTCTCTTACACTTGTAACGGGAAGACCTAAATGGTTTTAGTGAATAAGATCTCTGTACCTAACAGACAAATCTAATAGAAAAAAATAATTTTGCGCCTTTATACCTCGGTTGACGTTATATATGACAGTGACACGATCTTCATTAACTTTTAGATATATGATTAAGTATGTAAAGAAAACACTTTTCAGTCAGATTAATAAAAATATTAAACTGAATCTTTATTTAAAAAACAAACAAAACGAATACATTACAAATTCTAAAAATTTTTTTGATATTTCTACATAAATAAACAAAACCACAACACAAAAATACACTAAAATGATAAGACCGCAATAAAAGTTCACTACGTTTATGAAAAGATCTTTACAAAATTCACTACCTTCCTAAAAAAACAAACCAACAATAACACTGAAAATAGAGATCGAAAACACTACACTATTTTAGTATTTCGGACATGCCGGTTTAGTTTTTAGTGAATCACTTCAAATTCTTTAATATGTTCCGCATATGATAAGTACACTATAAAAGTGAACTGTATATTTTCGTTCACTGGTTACAAGAAATATGAAACAAAAATATAGAGTAACACAAATGTACGGTTACCGCCTCTGATTCATTCCATATTAGTTTTTAACAATAATCAGATTTAAAAAAATAACCTAGTATTCGTAATTTTATATATACGAGAAATGAAACCTAAAAGTCTTAATCTAGCTTTATTTTTTTCAAACCCCCACAAAATATTGTCTTCGTCTTTAAGATAAAAGTGAAAAAAAGATCTTTTTGAATCCTTAAGTAACTAAAAGCTTTTATTAAAAGTCAGACTTTGAAAATGATTATAAGGTTTGCTACAAAATTGTTTTTGACTTTTTGGAGCTGTTAAATGGGGCGGCTTTGTTTTTTGTTTGTTTTTATACGTCAGGCTAAAGAGCTCTTTCGTCCCTACAGTTACGGTAAGGTATCTTTCTTCAGCAGATCAGAGTCGAGGTTGCTGGTGAGATATTTAATGGCGCACAATGAACTGCCTTATCACCTTAACAAAATGAGTCTGTTCGAAGAGATAGATTGTCGTATCTGCTTAGAAGCACACGAAACTTCCAGTCCTATTCTCCGTGATTGTTTGGCTTTGATCTGGGCCAGAAGGAGGTCAAAAACTATTTTCCCCTTCTGACATAAGAAGATCCTCAACGGCTGACATTTTAGTTTTCATTCGAAAGAAGGAATGTTTTCTCTTCGCTTAGGGTCTGTAGCAGTGCAAACGATCAACTATCCGTTCTGTATGAAGTATTTAATATTTACATTGTCTGCTAAATTACTCTAGTGGGTTTTGGGATTTAAGGATAGTTTTTTCTAATAGTGTCACAAAAGTAAATAATTTAAACCACCGTTGCATTTTAATTGTGTTCTACACATAAGTTTTATTTGTTTTTGTTTTTTGTACTGTACCCTTTTCACCGATTTCTAATATATAAGTTTTATACACACATAGAGTATCATCAATTCGATCCGATCCGACAATTGATTCATTTTTTTTTAATAACCATAATATTTAGGTGTGTATCAGTATAAATTAAAATATTCAATTAAGTATTAATTTTATTGATTTTTTATTAAATTTTTAGCCATTTATATCGCATATTAACAACAAAAAATTATTATATAAACTTTCATGTTACAAAACAAAAAAAAATACAAAAATTAATTATCTCGCAATAAAGCAGAAAAGTTAATAACATTAACACACGTAAAAATCGTTGTTTGTAAATAACAGAAAAGAAGGGAAAAAATTTATTATAAAAAAAATGTTAACAAAAATATTTATGTTAGCAAAAAATAGGGTTTTGTAAACAATTTCGTTGAACATTTGTCAATTTTTATAATTTTTTCTAATTTTCAACTGTTTAAATCACAGCTAAAAATATACAAAAAACAATTCATAATTTTCGCATTCTGTGTGGTTGGTAAATATCTTAAATATTTTGGAATTAATCAGATAAAAAATATTTTGAAGATATATACATATGTTTATATACGTACACATATAGAAAAAATTACTCATAAAGAATAAAAAGTTCAAAAAAAAACATATATATATTACATATATACCTCAATACTTTATAGATATATTATATAAAAACAATATATATATATATATATATATATATATCATTATCAGTATTTATAT
>NC_051847.1:117590484-117631648 GCF_002237135.1 Teleopsis dalmanni
GAAGTTATTAGTCCAAATTAATTTGAAAAAAATTAACAATAAGATATTAAATATAATAATTTTGAAAACTGTGTCTTTCAGTGTCTATTTGAAACCTTAATACATTTTCTCTGTGAATGCCCGGCTTAGGTGTCCAGAAGAAATATGTTTCTAGGAAGATACTTCTTTGACAGTTTATCTGATTGTTCATCGGTGAAGACGAGAGACCTATTAAATTATCTTAATTCGACTGGATGAATTTAGTCTCTACTCTTATATATTAGGGGTTCATGCGAGGAATGTGGTGGCAAAACGGCGATAAATCACTAATTGAAGTACATGAAAATTATCTAACGGCCTACCATTGCAACCAACCACCCATCATGTCCTTAAGTGTATGGCACTTACATAGTGTGTAAATATTTGAATTCTTGATTTAGAGACAATATATATTATTAAATACAAGAGCTATAACAATAATAAATTTACGTATAAATGAATCAGAAGTTTATATGTTAGCTATATTAAAATTTTAATAAATTGTTTCAATTTAATTTTTAAGTAAATTAATATTATTTAAATATGAATATATGATATTACTCTTTGTTTGGTACCAATAAAATACTATTATTCGATTTTACATATGGCTGAATTTGTGAAAACACAATTCGTCAATTTAACATAACAAATTGTTTATCAGTTCTGATCCCATATACTGCTTTTGTTCCCAAAATTATAATTGTAGATTCCAGGTACGTGTTTTGACTCGTTTGAAGCTAGAAATCCAAATTCATAGCAGAACTAAAACACAAAAAATCCATCAATACTGAATTCACCAGATTTGTTCCCAGATATATATTTTTTTCTTACTTATTTTTATCACTGAAACTAAAATTGTAATTTGCAGGTAAATGTTTCGACTAAAGCTGAAAATCTAATCGAAAATTGTGTATAGAAACTGTGTATGTTTTAAAGAATAGAAGAAATGCTATTATATATATTTCTATTGCATCAAATGAGCGTAATTTCGAAGGCAATAAATAAATATTGATGAAAAAATGACTCTAGTATGGATAATTTATCAATCATAGGGCGCAGCTTCAACCAATTACTGTATATGATAGATTAATTCAAAAACTGAACAACTATTCTATGTTGAAACAGACGAATGGAAACGACTTCATTGATTCATCTTGTAAACATAATCGAGAATATATATATAATATTCTACAGAATCTCAGATGTATCCTTCACCTCATTACGAACTTAATATACTAAAAAAGTACATTAAGTTTGCTTTAGTTAAAAATGTAAAAATATCTTATACCCCTATTCATTAGCAACAGCTACTAGTTGAAAATGTCGATTTGATCAGTTCAAACGTCAGAAAAAACTTAAATTTATAGAAATAGCAAGGTGAAATTTTACAGAATATAATATAAACAGCAATTACACTTCTCTTTGTTTTTTACTATAGTAGTATCTTATTTGTATTCATTCCTACCTATTTGATAATCATATTTTCTTTAAACTAAGAATTTACGACAATGACTAGTTTGCAGGAAAAAAATTATATTTTATTATTACTAAATAAATATTGTTATATATATTACTAAAAGCAACAATCAAGTAAAATCTTAAGTTTTAAACTTTCATACTTTTAAAAATTTAGGCCGAGTAAATTGAGGTAAAGTAAATTAAAATTTCCTAAGGATTAATTGCACTGCACTTATGTAAATAATTATTTATTTATTTATTGCACTTATTTATTATTTTTGGTTAAAAGTTTTCAAATTTATTTATTTATTAATTAAACATCTTATAAAATTTTCACAATGGTAACACCTAATTTACCTAATTTTTTTCTAATTTACCCTACTGGAAATTCTGGTAAATACCAACATTCACTGCCATACCGACATAATTTACTATTTCCCGCAATTTACCATCAATTTACGCGAACTCGCCAGGGCCTTAATGCAAATTACTATAAATCGTGCATGAAGTATCCTATTAATGCAGTTGCAAAGCAAATAATGCTAGCTTAATTTGTAATTTTGCCATTTATATATCGTAATATATTTTAACATAATTCATAAATCATTTATGATATTTACATCTTCAGAAATTTAATTAAAATACAACAACGAAAACAGTTACAACCACGAGAATAATTTTAATAGGTGTGTATAATTCCGTCTATAAGAATTGCTATGAGTAATATTATCTTTGTAACAAGATAACTAGTATTATGTTTGTGTATTAAGGCTAAGCCACAACATCACTCGCCACTTATAATTATTATGCATAATGAAGCGAAACAACCATTATAAATCGCATTAAATAACTATAATTTTTGCTACTACTGCAGACCGCTTAGTGTTGGCTTTAATGTTATTGTTGCAATCAATGTTATTGCACTTTTTGTTTAAGAAAATGTGTATAATAAAATAAATTAAACGATTGTTATGCGCTTATTTCAAAAGTCAAGTTTATGTAAAAACTGTTTTAACAAAATGTTTCTCGTTCAATCATTCATTGTATGCAAACTTGCATTATTATCATTTATTCATGCCAGCAATCATTCAAGTTTACGGAAGTTAAAAGTGCAACAGCAGCGCCAACAACCTAAACAACAACGTCATCTAAAGCGGCAACGGCAAGACCAACAACAATAACAACAACAGCAAAAACGGTGGCAAACAATGGCCATAACAGTTGCAGCAACTCCGCAACTCCGCAAAAGCATCGGCCGATGCTCGCTTTATGTTAAGTTGCAAGAAATACGATATTTTTCCAATGTTTTTTGTTGTATTTATGTTTTTTGTGCAATGCAAACGGAGCGTCTTGCATTGTTTCCGGCGTTTATCTGCAAAGGTTAAAGACTTTTGCTAACTAAGCAATAAACAAGAAATTATTGTTTTTATATGGTGTTATGTGTTAAGTGCATATGTAACATTACTACTCATACGCCATGTACTCGTAGTGTTACTAACACAGCATTAATAGAAACATTTTGCAATTTTTAAAAACTGAAATTCTGAATACTTTATCAGAAACTATACTTGGTACTTGGTATCCATCAAAAAATTATGGTCTCCGCTATAACTATTAAAAATTATACATATTATTTATTAAAATTGTTCTAGAAAAAAGACTAGTGAAGGCAATAAGTATCCTTCATCATCCCCTATATATAGGGCAATTGAAGTGTTACCAACTACATACAGGTATATTTGTCAAACTGATATTGCCAATTAAGTGAAATTCATACGTATAACACTTGTTTATATTTTTTACAAGTTAGCACAAGCATTTGCCTCCAAGTTTTATAGAACAAAAGTTATTTGAAATAAAATTCAAACGTTAAAGTGCTATTGTGTTATATTTGGCACCTCAAAGTGAATAAAATGTTTGTGTATCGTACCATAAATCGTTAGACTAGTACAGGTAGCGTCGCCAAATGCTATGGTGGAGAACGACACACCTAAATAACATCACCGGAAATGGTTTGGAAAATGAAGGCCCGAATAAAACACACACAAGTCAATACCAAGAACAAAAGTTCTGAAGGATAGAAACTCTCAATTATCATCAACATTCAATATAAAAATACTTGTTGTTCAAGTTGTGAAAAAGATCTTCTGTAACAGAAGATGTCCTCAGTAATAGAATCGGAAAATTTGTCTATTGCATTTTTATGTTAAATTATGGTAATTAATTACATGGAATTAGATTTATATACTAAACGAATAGTAATAATTGAATAAAATATTATGATTGAAAGCAGAACATATTATAGTAGCGAGGCGACTTATCGAGGCTTTGAGACAGATACCAAATATTGAAGACACAATCATCACGTCATTTGTTATTAAAGCGTGATATCATAATTCGAGGTTTTCATATTCAATTAAGATTTTAACTGAAAATATTTACTTTTGCGAAAGAATTTAAGGTTTAAGATAAATGTGGTTATATCTCTCAGCTTAGAAATATCCACTTTTTTATATATTATCATTATATAAATGATCCTATATTAATTTCATTTAGTTCAAAAATGTATTATATATAAAACTTATCAAATTACGTCAACACATTTTTTGATTTTTAATACTTAATAATAATAAATAATAAATATTTTTTCCCAAAAACAAATATATAATTTACTACAGACACTTTTATAATGTGAATCGAATAACTCAATACCTAAAATGCAGTTTAAAATTATTTAAGCTACAGAAAAAAATTGAAATTCTAAAGATTAATCATTATTTTAATTTGCATAAACAGTACGCTATACTCCGTTTTGATTAACACAATAACTTTCATAATTAAAGACGTTGAAATAAATCTCCCTAAAAAATTATTGTGGTTTATTTTAATTAAAATTAAAACCCAACTCATCAAAATATATACTCGTAATTATCAACTAACAAATAAGTAAATATTTTCATTCTTATCGTAAATTTTAGATGTAAATGATGATAGTGATCAAATTCTGAAAATCGGTAGTAATATTTCTTACAATCTGTTGTCTGTTTTTAGAACTTGGAAACTAAGCTAAAATAAAGGGACACTTGAACAAGGCTTAACACACTTACAGAACTCTCTTACACTTGTAACGGGAAGACCTAAATGGTTTAAATTATTAAGATCTCTGTACCTAACAGACAAATCTAATAGAAAAAATTAATTTTTCGCCTTTATACCTCGGTTTACGTTATATATGACAGTGACACGATCTTCATTAACTTTAAAATATATGATTAAGAATGTAGAGAAAACACTCTTCAGTCAGATTAATGAAAATATTAAACTGAATCTTTATTTAAGAAAACAAACAAAAAATATGCATTACAAATGCTAAAAAATCTTTTGTTGTTTCTACATAAATAAACAAAACCACAACACAAAAATACACTAAAATGATAAGACCGCAATAAAAGTTCACTACGTTTATGAAAAGATCTTTACAAAATTCACTACCTTCCTAAAAAAACAAACCAACAATAACACTGAAAACAAAGATCGAAAACACTACACTATTTTAGTATTTCGGACATGTCGGTTTAGTTTTTAGTGAATCACTTAAAATTCTGTAATATGTTCCGCATATGATAAGTACACTATAAAAGTGAACTGCATATTTTCGTTCACTCGTTACAAGAAATATGAAACAAAAATATAGAGTAACACAAATGTACGGTTACCGCCTCTGATTCATTTCATATTAGTTTTTAACAATAATCAGATTTATAAAAATAACATAGTATTCGTAATTTTATATATACGAGAAATGAAACCTAAGTCTTAATCTGACTTTAACTTTTTCAAACCACCACAAAATATTGCCTTCGTCTTTAAGATAAAAGTGAAAAAAAGATCTATTTTTTGAATCCTTAAGTAACTAAAAGCTTTTATTAATAGTCAGACTTTGAAAATGATTATAAGGTTTACTACAAAATTTTTTTTGACTTTTTGGAGCTGTTAAGTGGGGCTTTGTTTTTTGTTTGTTTTTATACGTCAGGCTAAAGAGCTCTTTCGTCCCTACAGTTACGGTAAGGTAACTTTCTTCAGCAGATCAGAGTCAAGGTTGCTGGTTATCACCTTAACAAAATGAGTCTGTTTGAAGAGATAGATTGTCGAATCTGCTTAGAAGCATACGAGACTTCCAGCCCTATGATTGTTTAGCTTTGATCTGGGCCAGAAGGAGGTTAAAAACTATTTTCTCCTTCTGACATAAGGAGATCCTCAACGGCTGACATTTTAGTTTTCATTCGAAAGACGAAATGTTTTCTCTTCGCTTAGGGTCTGTAGCAGTGCAAACGATCAATTATCCGTTCTTAGGAGCTGGCATCCTGTTTATTTCTTTTCTTTCTGTATGAAGTATTTAATATTTACATTGTCTGTCTAAATTACTCTAGTGGGTTTTGGGATTTAAGGATAGTTTTTTCTAATAGTGTCACAAAAGTAAATAATTTAAACCACCGTTGCATTTTAATTGTGTTCTACACATAAGTTTTATTTGTTTTTGTTTTTTGTACTGTACCCTTTTCACCGATTTCTAATATATAAGTTTTATACACACATAGAGTATCATCAATTCGATCCGATCCGACAATTGATTCATTTTTTTTAATAACCATAATATTTAGGTGTGTATCAGTATAAATTAAAATATTCAATTAAGTATTAATTTTATTGATTTTTTTATTAAATTTTTAGCCATTTATATCGCATATTAACAACAAAAAATTATTATATAAACTTTCATGTTACAAAACAAAAAAAAAAATACAAAAATTAATTATCTCGCAATAAAGCAGAAAAGTTAATAACATTAACACACGTTAAAATCGTTGTTTGTAAATAACAGAAAAGAAGGGAAAAAATTTATTATAAAAATAATGTTAACAAAAATATTTATGTTAGCAAAAAATAGGGTTTTGTAAACAATTTCGTTGAACATTTGTCAATTTTTATAATTTTTTCTAATTTTCAACTGTTTAAATCACAGCTAAAAATATACAAAAAACAATTCATAATTTTCGCATTCTGTGTGGTTGGTAAATATCTTAAATATTTTGGAATTAATCAGATACAAAATATTTTGAAGATATATACTTATGTTTATATACGTACACATATAGAAAAAATTACTTATAAAGAATAAAAAGTTCAAAAATAAACATATATATATCACATATATACCTCAATACTTTATAGATATATTATATAAAAACAAATATTATATAAAAACAATATATATATATATATATATATATATCATTATCAGTATTTATATATAATAGAGCCTTTTTAATTTAATCAATTATTCGTATAAAAAATCGGGTATGTCGCAATTTCTGTATACATCATATCATCACACTTTTTAGATTCCTCAAATTTATAATTTAATTATAATGTTGTTTAAAAATATTTTAATGACTAAAATATCTAAAACTATATCTGATATGGATCATATGTTTAGTGTGTTCAAGTTTATAAAATATATAAGGATTCTAATCATTGTATAGTATTAGTATTCTTTATCATGTATATACGTATATCAATAATATACATATGTTTAAATACAAATTTTTTTATATCTATTTGTATTTTTTATTTTTTTTTAATATAATAGTTATATTATAGTATTTATATTTATTATAATTATTATTAGTCCTCATTGTATTAAAGTCCTCATTGTATAATCATTTTATTATGATTTATATGATACTTTTATTATATAGTTTATAAAACTACCTGTGTAAGATAAGTAATTATTATGAGTCCTCATTTTATTAAAGTCCTCATTGTATAATCATTTTATTATGATTTATATGATACTTTTATTATATAGTTTATAAAACTACCTGTGTAAGATAGGATATTTCGTTCCATACCCAAGCACAGCAATCAAATACTGGCTGAATATTCTTTGGATTCTTGTTCAGTAGCTATTAGAAAGTAATAATAGGGATATTACTAGGCTGTACCAAAACTGTGAAAGTGGATTTAGCAATCATGTACTTAGTTCCTAATACATTAAAACTATTTTAATAAGTGGAAAAATATAACACATTTACAAGCTATACATTAATAATTTTATTTCATTTTTTTTACTTTTATTTTACAAAAAATTAAAACAGAATACAAACGATTATTACCACCAAACTTTTGTTTTCTATTTCTGTTATCCAAACAATGATTCCTAGTGAACTTGAATAAAGTTATAGTTTTATACTAAGACTATGACTGTTCTACTTTAACATATTTATATAATTATATTGTTGTACAAGAATAATTGACTGAATGATTAAAAAATTATAGAGGACAACTTAAACCACTAATCACAATAGTGATTTTACAAATATTATTTCTGCCAAATACAAATACAGAACTTAATAATTTTTTATATGACCGTTCCTTATATATGGAGGCAACCAAAAATGTTTTTCACTTTATCCTTGCACTAACTCTTCAGTTTTATAGAAATTATATGAATATTTTTGCTTATCGATGAGATTGATTATTCATAAGTTATTTAATTTGTAGATACTTTTACTAACTCTGAAAAGCAAAGTTTTTAAAATAACTAAGGAAAGTCAGACCGTCACTTTTCACACCATCATGTTATTGTTATTTTATCAGTAGGTTTAGGATTTTGAGATTTTCAACTGTACTGTACTATACTGTACTAACTGTATATACCTTCATTTTACAAAAAATATTTAAAAAAAATATTCAATACTTTATTTAAAAATTAGAAACCATTTTATACAAATCTCATTTTTCCACAATGAAAGATAATGAATATCTAATAATTAAGTATATACCTATATTAAATATCGTTACTTAAAAGAAAATAAAGAAAAATTTAAAGTGAAGTCTACAACTGCTGTGTTATACAACACACAAATAATTTTGTTAATTAAGAGGGAAAACGAAAAACATAGATTACATGTCATAAGTAGTAATTACATTAAAATTTAAGTTCATTATTAGTAGGCAACTACTTCGACGAATTTCTTTTGGCACTTTTTCCATATACAGGCAATTAACAAGCAAGAAACTGAAACGAAATCAGTAGTTGACAAAAGAAAATATCACAAAAGCTTGGAATTTAATGTTTTATAGTTCATTATACTTACTAACTCACAGATACTTTCGTACTTATATGCGCAGACCGCAACAAGTACGGATAAATGTTTGATGACATTTGACTCTTCTATAATTGCGGTCAAATTACTTAAACAAATAAACTCGTATTGATGTATATTTTTATTGTGTATTGTGTGGCAAAAATGTACAATTAATGCAGGCACTTGAAATATGTAAAATAAATAACTACAATGTATACCAGATAACTTAACCTCCTTGCAATACTCATAAATATGTATGTCAACAGCTAAACTTGCTCTACGAATGCAGCAAAGTCATCAATACGGTCACAATCGCTCCGAGCATTCATTCATACATACATATGGTACATATATATGAATATATCTATATGTGATACGTACAATTATGTATCTACATAATTGTGTTCATTCACAATGGCTTGCATGTACGAGTACTCGTATATTGGAGCACTTATAATCATCACGTAATCATGGCAGCATAACGCAAAGCGCAAATAACTCCAACTCTTTAGTTTTACTAGTCTTCGAACACCATTTCTGCAAGCCAATTGCAATTTCGATCTGAGAATAAAAACCCAGTTAATATAATGTTGCGGCGCACAGGCTTTAACCGCAATTTAATGCGGCATAACACAAAAAACTGGCAAATACCTAGCAAAATACCACTGCCAATCCAAATGAAACATAAATAAATAAATAATAAAAACCCAAAGCAATAACAAACTGTAGCCAAACGTCGTTTTCAATACAAGATTTGCGTATTTGTAAAATCTTGTTATTTCATGTTGATGTATTGTAGTTGGTATTTGCAATTATAAAACAAAAAAATAGTTGCTACACACTCGTAGATATTAAATAAACAAGCTGAAAAATAGACAAGTGTTTCTGAATTTGATTGGTATGCGACGAATAATTGCACGCTACACCGTAAAAACCTTGATATGTAACTATTAATAATTGGGTTTGAGTGGAACGGTATAACGAGGTAAATAACAATAGAAATACAGTAATTGCTGACTATTCGTAGTGAACAGACTAATATCTTACAATCAAATGACATCTTAAAGAATTATCAAAAAGACCACTACGGAATGTATCTTTGGCGTTATCCAGCTTAAGTAAAAATTTAAAAAAGATATTAAGAAAGATCATTTTTACACCTTTCATTACACCTTATTAATAAATCTTTGTTTCTAACTAAAGAATAAAGAAAATCATGACCACAAAAAATCTTTTTACAGTTAACAACTCTCTACTCCTTAAAAAAAAATAATTTAATTTTTCTACAAATTCTAATTGGGTTATCTAAAACTTTCAACTTTTACTATTTATTTGTCCTGTTAGTTACCTTAGAACTCATGTTTATTATAGTATTAGGATTTAGTAATCCACTACTTTTTAATTTTTATACTTGTTGTTTTAAAATTGATCGTATATATATTTGTTGTATAAAAGTTATATAAAAGTTTGTTATAAAAATTTTTTTTTCCTAAAGACACCTTTATTTACCAATTATGGTTTTATTTTATCGAAGCTGATGACTCTATTCTTATTAATATCTATTATTTTAGTTGACTTGAGAGTTGGTTGAGTACTATGAACAAACAACAAAAAATTTGCAGCAACAACGATGTTATCTTGTGTAGTATTGGAGTTTACTTATACATTTATGTACAAAATGTATTTAAATAAATGCTTATAATTAATAAATTAATAATTTTTAACCCTATAGTTGCATCACACCATTCCATTTATTAATTTCAACATGGAATTGTGATGAAATATTAAGTTCTTTATAAGTTTTAATATACCAATTTCAAGTTATGCAAAACATGATAAGTTATATGATATTATATTATATATTATGTTATATACTATATAGTATACATTATATATTATATATTATATTATATACTATATATTATACATTATATATTATATTATATTCGATAAGTTGACAATAGAAATTTAGTTACTATTACAGAAGTATATTAAAAATGCTATTAAGTGGACATTTTAGTGTTTAAATATTATGCAAATTATTGTTATTGAAACTATCCTGTGCTTATTGCCACAGGGAGTTAGGTTCATCATTTTGAAAAGTGTATGGATCTATAGATATAGATGTAAAATGCGTTTTAAAATTCAGTTCAAAATGTTAAATTTTGAAAATTAAATTATTTAGTATGCTAAAAGTCATTAAATTGAATATTTTTAGTTACCATTAAAACTTATAAGTATCTGTATATTTAGGTTTGGACAAATTATTTCTGAAGAACACCTTGCTTAAATTGTCATCAATATCAACTCCAAATATAAAAAGAAACAGAATTTTTTAAAGTCATGAATACCAATCATTTTATTCATAACTTTCAACAAAGTATTTAAAAGAAAATGCTCTGCATTTTATCATTTCAAAAATAAGAAATAAAATATTACTGTGATGATATTTAAACTTCTTCCTTAAATTTGTAATAGGCATGGATTGAATCCTTTTGTCATCATCGATTTTTATGAAACATCTTAGACATCATGCCTGAATGATGTCATGCCTGAATGATCATCATGATGAATGATGATTTTTGACATCAACTGAATCTCTTATGAAATCATTTCGTCTCGTACAAAACGAAATAAATATTGCACAAATATATGTGACTAAATGTGGAAAAAATACATATAGATATATAATATATGCCTATATTATTTACAGAGTATTGTGTACTAGCTATAAATGTATCAGTTACATATTGATAGAAAAAAAATTACAGAGAATAATTCATTTATGATAAAAGTGCAACTTTTATGAAAAAATTCATAATTAATTTGGGTAAACAGATTTCAGATTATATAATTTTCAATGGAATTATTTAAAAAATTTCATACACCACAACGAGATACTCCTCCTTAATAAAAATAGAGCTGAGCTTAATGGTTTAACAAGGACAACAAAGGTTAGCAACTCGCCTCTCCCGGCAAAATTTTTGAGGGCATCACAAGGGGCAATATATGCCTCCGAGTAGAAGTGCTGACAACTGTCAACACGCGCCTTCTCCACCTAACCTAACCTACTATGGCATCATTTTTTTGGGCCCTAGTGTTCTAGTCAGATTATTCCCTTCTGACATTAAACCGGTGACAGTCCAACTATTATTTAAAAGGCGAAAGGGGTCAGTTATTAGTACAAATAATTTAATTTGTTTATAAGAACTCTTTAATTCTATTTTATTCATAAAAGTTTTAAACAAAAAACTGAAGCTCAAACGTTATTACTATAGAAACTTATATTTGTATTTTAAGTAACAAAGATTTACGCGACTTCAGAAAAATATTTGTCAGTTAATTATAGCTTTTCACAAATAGTACAATATTATTAAATAAAATATATACAATCATATATCAATTTAAAAGTCAGCTTATCTAAAGCTGTTATTAGCCAAAGTTCAACATGTGTAAAACGCAAAACGATGCAAGTTTACTGCTGCGCAGAAACAGGTCAAATTCCTACCGATTAAGCATTAAGCATTAAGAGATATGGCGTAAATATGTGTAAATTGTTTTTGTTCAAGTCGTTGAATAGTCTGAAAGACGGCGTTAAGCGCACTACCACAACTACCACGACTACTGCAAGTACAACAAGTACGATTAATGTTTTCGCTTCAAAAGCGCGTGCATAGATAAAAAACTTGTAAACGGTGCGCTTTATGTAAATTATGTAGAGACGCGCATAAAATATCGCAGAGCGGGCATACGAAGAAACAGATACCATCTACTGGGTTGCCAGGTAATTAACCTATATTAAAAATTACTAATTAATCGAACATCGTAAAAAAACTATTACCTTAATACCAGGTAGATTGCAGTATATAAATTATTAGTTAGTCAGTCAAGTACTTTGATCACTTTCAACAAATCTGTGTTAATCGTTTGATACTTTTTCTGTCAAAACTGCAAAACTGGAACATGTGAAACTGTTTACAGTGTAACTATCCAAGAAAAAATGAAGTGAATGAAATGGACATTGGGTATAATCAATTAAACAAAATCTAAGCAACAAAATAATTGAAAATAAAAGTTAATTAGGAAGTCATTAAAGGTGTTAATTATTTAAGCTCAATCATTAAAAGTTGTTATTGTAAATAAATATTAAAGTAATCAAATAAATTTTATGACAACGTTGATTTTAAACACTGCTTTAAGTAATTACTTTAAATGCTTAGATACTTTAAATATCTAGGTACATGTTTTAATATATTATTATTTTTGCTTGCTACTTTAACACATAAATCTTGATTTCCTGATTTAAATAAGTACATAAAGTATATATGTATATTTATATAATATATATGTACTCGAATAAGATATTCAAATAAAAATGCTATGTACAAGTGGTCTTAATGTTTTATCTTGTAATTGAAAAAAATAAATAAACACGTATATCATTAATTTTTATGATAAAATAAGCATATGTAAATATTGAAATACAACTATACAACTAGAAATTAAGGTTTAATTTTCCACTTTTAAAATACGGACTTTAAAAAGGATGTTCACTACTTGTTTTCTGTTCAGCAGAATCATAAAATCACATATCATCTTTTTCTACTACTTACAAAGTAAAATTTTTTTAATTTAAAACATATTAAATTGAAAATATTAATATATAATTCTTCAAAAAAAAAATTAGATTTTGAGATCAAAAAATTTAAAAACAAACAAAAAAATTTAAATTTCGCTGTGACGAAGCTTCGATACCTTCTCACTAATAGTTTTGTTATGACAATTATTTATTTCCAACTTTTATAATTATTCATACTAAGGGTGTACTAAGATAGAGTAAATCTTGTCATTGTCAAAGTCATTGCAAGGTGCCCGAAAAGCAAGAATGCTGTAATAAAATTGCAAGAGTGCGAGAACACCTCTGTTGTAGAATTGCAACATCAAAATGATCCACATAAGAAGCAACAGATGTTAAAACAGCTGTTTTTGTTTTTGCAAGCATATATACATGGGCTTAGGTGTAGCAAGATTGCAACCAATTGTAAGACACTTTGTGCGTGTATTTTGCTGTTGTTCATTGCAAGCTCGAGCAATTCGTACATTTCGTGCACCTTGCAATGAGTTTGCAAGACATAGTGAATACCGCTACTATGTTTATTATATATGAGCGCCAATTTTATTCATTTCTCGACTTAATATGTCTGGATTACGAGAGACTTTGTACAACATTCAATAAATTTTAAAACTTCCGGACTTACAAAACTTCTATTTACAATATCGTAAATAGTATAGAAACTATTACAAATATAAAAGCAACCTTTATATAATCTATATTCTTCTAGAAACATAAGTTAGTTTTATATTTACTCTTTTAAGTTTTTTAGATTTGGTCCAGTAATACCACATACATAGATTAATGGATTGACATACAAATATGAAGCAGAAGTGAGAAGGTGAAATAAGTGATTTATAACAAATCTTATTTTGTTGCATTAGAGTAAATTCTCTATTTATTCTTAGATCACTATTGATTGATTAATAGTATTTCTAAACTATTTTTATTATGATAGCATAAATAACTTAAATACTGAAAATATAATTGTTGGTTTTTCTTATATAAAATTTAATCTTCAAATTAACGGGTTTACCAATACTTCATTCATATTACTATTATATGAATATTATTACTTATAAGCGGTTAGGATTTAACGATTAGAATTAAAATAACATAATAACAAATTATAAAAATTTCAGTCACGAATCGGAAATCCAAGAGAAGAAATATACTTATTTGTTGTTTAATCAGAATTCTTAGATTCATAAATCAAGATTAGAGATAATTGAAATAACTTAATGTTGTCTTAACAGAACAGTAAGTTATTAAGATTAATGTAAATCTTTAATAAAAATTAAGTTAACCTTTAATTTATTAAAGTAATAATTTAATTATTTATTTATTCTTGAATGGTATGGTCAACACGCCATTTTCAATTAGCTTAAGGATCTGAATAATTCTATTTAGATTCTTATCAGCAGGGTACTCAGGCAAACGATTTGACGAAGTCACACAGAATCTTACTAGTCTTTTAAAAACTCGCAATCATTATACCAAGTCTGCCGTTAGGAACCTTAAACCCAGTTGGAGTTTAAATCAGAATATATGGCTGTAAATTTTGATCTTATTTGATATGTTTTTTACACCCTAATCAAGTATATAAAACTTTTCAATTATTAAACGATTCAAACGATCCAAACGGTCCAAAATTAAGGAACTACATTTTAAATTGTATTAATAATTTTAATAAACAAAACCTATTCCCGAGTCTTTCATGTACATCATTAATAATAATATTCGTTCATTACAATAGCAATTGTTTATAAAGGTTTCAAATTTCCGAAAATTGATATTTTACCGCAAATAAGTTAACTTAAACATCATTGTAGTAAAATATGAGTATCGCATTTAACCAGACGAACTAAGTATGCAGATAAAACTAAACCTTGAACAATTTTTAAGAATTTTGTTTATGGATTTATATTGCCAATCCAAATATTTGTCAGAAAAGTATTGTTATTATCAAGTTATTGATTTTAACTATTATTATTTTTTATATTGCATGCTCTCTTGATTTCCGAATAGAAAACTTCTATTGTTTATCTAAAAAATTTTCGCTTTTAATTAAAAAAAAAATATAAATGTATTTGCAAGTAAATATTGGAGTTTTGAGAAAAGTATATATAATAATTGTAATTCTTGAAAAAGCTTTTTGTATCCATTATTATTATAAAAGAAAACAATATGGATTTATGCTAATAGACCCAAAACAAAAAAATTTGACACCGCCTACAAAACTTACAAACATTTTAAGCTCAAGAATTTTTATTTTTGAAGTAGCTTTACTTAGAGCTTGATATTTTCTTAGCCGCTTACTAAAAAGGGGTCAGTATGCAGAGCAAAAATTTATCTACACATATAGATTAAATGCACATAAAAAATATATGTATTTATTATTAATAATATTGAACAAAATAAAAATGAGGTCGTCTGGTTCACCTTCTCCTTGAATTTAATTAAATCCGAAAAAAAAAGAATAAATGAATAACCCACATTAAAAAATTCTTGCTTTATGAGTGCAGGCAGAGTAGAGCTAATTTTGATAGATTGGCTTTAGCAGCAAAGTAAGACTCATTAAGTAATTAATTTATTTTATCTTTTCATCTGTTTACAACGACTTAAAAAGACAGGGTTGAATTTTTAACTTAAAGATACAACCGCTGCTGAAGAATGCAAGTTAATTCAAAGTCAAAGAGTAAAAGTATTTACAAATAAAAAAAACAGTTAAAAATAAAAACAAAAATTATGCAAATAACATCAAAGACAACTATAAACAATAAAAAAGTTTAAACAAACAAAATTAATTTATTTTATAAATATTTATTAGCTAAATAACAATAAATGCACACATCAGATACAAAGCACGCAGTTGGAGTGACATAAAATCTGCCAGTTACGACGATCGCAGCAACAAGAGTAACATTGGAGTTGTGTAATTTGATGTGCTCCATACAATTTTTACCATTTTTAACCGGTCCAACTTAAAACCGCTACAACGGACTAACCAGTAACCAACAACCAGCCCATGTCGATGAAGTTGCTGCGGCTTTTAACTGTTTGTAGTGTAAATTGTTCATTTTGTCGTTTCGGTTCAATTTTGATAAGGTAAAATTATTTTAGTAGAAATACTTGCATCGCTTTGTTAGGTGTGGAAACTGAGCTTGCTTATAGTGTTTGTCACTTTTAAAAAATGTTTTTATTAGCCCACTGCTTTCACTATAGTTCATTGACAGACAAAACACTAAATAAGTTTATTGATTACAGGAGTGAAAAAGACTCCAATTATGACAACGAAATACATTTACGCTTTAATACAAAATTGTAACAGGTTAAGTTAATTTCTTTAAATATCGTAAATTATATTTAAGCATAATACTTGATTTATAATCTAGAACAGTGGTCCCCCAACTGGTGGTCCGCGAAATGGTTAAAAATAGTCCGTAAATCAAATTTAATAGGTATGGATATTTATAGCTTGTAGTTTGTCCACTGACACCTTTCTTATTAGAAAATAAACACAAAAAATTTCCAAGTAATTATATATCTATTTTATAGCCTGTAGCCGTCGATATTCTCAATAATCACAGTAAGCTGGATTACAATTCAAATATATTGACAATACAAAATTTGGAAAATATTAGTTAGAAAGAAAGAAGTTGTTCTTAAAATTTGTGGTCCCTACTAGAAACAAAAATATCATAGTGGTTCTTAGTTATATATATATAAAAATGGTTGAAAATCACTGATCTGAATCACTGATATGCTCGTATATCAGTTTTTAAACCATCACGATAAAATGAATGAATTTTACAATATTATTCTATATGTTGTCCACCTACACGAAGGTTATTCTGTTTATATATATACTATTTTTTTGGTCTACTAATCGTTCGAAAATAAGATAAAAAAAACATGTGGTTGAAAATTTTAATGTTTCAAAAACTATTCACTTGAATAACTTATATCAATTTTTTTGTGAATGGAAACCTAAGTCCTTATTTGACACTATAAATTATGCTATTCTGCCATTTAATCTTTCTTATTTAAACAAATTTGTCTGTTGATTTAAAACAACTACACTAAATATTGCTCCTAAGAAAGTTATGTTTCAGATTCGTTTCGTTTATACTTAAAATATAAAAACTCATATTTCGAAGAACTTCAGTTGTTAAATTCTTAATCAGTATGGTGAATATTCCAACTTGTTTAACCCAAACTTTACTTCTTTACTTGTTTTTGGTCCAATAGTTGCATTGAGTGCTACTCTATAGCACTAGTATGCTACACTACACAACTTAGGAATTATGAAAAGCATACGTAATATTTCCTCAGCGGTTGTTTAAAGATAAACGAGCTTAGTTTTCAGTTGTATTTTCCGTTAATTAATGCAATAACACAGTTTTTTTAAGCAATTGCCATATTTCTGCGCAATTCAGTCTTAAGTTGATTTGTTGCAATTCTGCAATATATCAATGAAACAATAACGGCCAGTTTTAATCAACTTAACTCAAATAAATCGTATTAGTATATTGACGTTGAAGACGTTGAAGCAAAGCGGACTTTGAGATATTCTTTAACAATTTTTTTTCATATATTTCTTTCGTATTGCAGTCTTTTTGAACAAGTTGGAAAACTGCTTCGAAAGCTCATGTAATTGCAGAACACTTACGCCAACGAACGCAAAACTTGTAGAATTTTGTCTTATAAACTTTAAAAACAACAGCAACAAAAGTTGTTATAATCACAACAATATTGTTGCTGTTACATGTATTGCTGCTCACTAAAAGTGTTGGCAAAATCTGACTTTGTATTATTATTTCCACTCAAGCAGCAATTGGAATCGCTGGCAACTAAACTGAAGGCATTCGACTACACAGTTGCAAGTCAATTGCAATTACTGCACGGCCCCTCTGCAATTATCCGGAATCCATAAGCCGAGTTAATAACAACAAACCGCTCTTGTTTTGGTTAAAATGTTACGCGATTATTTATTATGTTTTTTATTGTTATTTTGTTTTCAGAATTGCCTTTTGCATCGAATTCAGCAATTTGCACTCGCAACAAAAAAATACAAAGTCTGACTGTTTGTCTGTCTGCTTTTCACAGATATTTTGCTTCAAAATGACGGTTACTAGTGTATTGAAGAGCCAGATGCAATTTAAGTCAATGCATCGCATTGGTATGAGATTTGCGAGTATCTGTACTTTTGGCTTTTGGTTGTTCGCATTCAGCAATTATCGCTGCTAAAATATCTTTTATTTTGAATTTGTTTTTCTTTTTTTTTGTTTTTTGTTTTGCAGCTTTTTCATTTTCTCATAAAAACAAGTAAAATACTTGTAGTTTTTTATTTCTGCAGGCCACGAAAGCAGCAACTGATTGTCCTCGATCATATCTTTCGAGATTTTTTACCCATTTTAGGCACTTGCTGCCAGTTGTGAGCAAAGTGGGTTGCTAGATTGTTTACCAGCATACGTACCAGAGTATGTTATGTATAGATAGAGGTGTGTTTGTATATATCTATAGTTGCATATGTACATATGAATTTAATGAATGAGTATCAATTGTAAAGATTTTTCACAATTTTTTATTGAATTTTTTCAGTTGTATTTCATCTTATAGCTTTACACCATTTTTTTAAGATGATATTATTTTTTTATATGCATGATGCAGCTAATTGATCAATTAAAACAAATTGTTTATGAATAACTAACAAAATATGTGCGAATGATGTATATATTAACTGACAAGTACTACTAACCTGAGAAGAAGAAACTTCGTGATGGTCTTTTACTGGGGAAATAAATATTGGGTGGAATGTAACAATGAAGATTTACTGTATATACTTGAACTTAAATCATTAAATCCATTATTAAAAAGCATATACTCAACGTTTTGAAGTTTTCATTTTTCGGGTAATTCTGTTACAATACTTCATAATAATTTTATAATTTCTCATAAAGTAAAAAGTAATGATATTTAAAAAGAAAGAAATTATTATTTAAGTTTTTTTTTTTAAATTATAGGATAATGCTGAACTTAACTGCACCTTAGTTAAATACATTACAGTTTTAAACGTAAGTTAGAAAATCAAACTCTCTCATTGAATTTCCCCGTAGAGATATCTATCTTATAGTAGGTCATTGTGTTTTAGGTAACCATGCTAGGAGATTAAATCGGCCGTTCAACTATAGCTGCCGTTAGTGTGGTGAAGACGATGAAAGTGATTCCCATCTGTTTTGTTTATGTCCGACACATGTGCGGCGCCGCATCAACACTTTAGGGGCTTACTTTCTTGAGAATTATGACGAACTGCAAGATCTTCCTCTGAATAACATTATAAGCTTTGCCAAGGATTATAACCGCTTTGTTTTTTAATTATACGATAACACGATATGTCTATAGACCTAATTGGATCTCTTGAGATCGCCGGTATAACCTAACCTAACTTAACTTAACCTAAACCCAAGTTGTTAGCTCACTATTCTGAATTCCGAATCAGGAATTATTTTCCTTGTGTCCAGCATTATGTTGGTTTCCCATGCAAAATAGTTGTGAGAAATTTGGAAAGAATGAAGGAATGATTGTAACAGAAGTTCATAAGTTTGAACTTCATTCTTTAAAAATAAATTTTCTTGGATTTTCTTTCCAATTAATTTTGTATTGTGAATCAGACATAACTATTCTGAATTGATATCAATATAAATATACATAATTTTGTTTATATTGCATTTAAAAAATATGGAAGCACTTTCTCTACAAAACAGAATTTTTACTGTAAATTTTTGGTTAATGTATTAGTAACCTACAGACCAAAAAATAAGTAATGGTTGTTGGTAATGTAACCCTGCTCCTCATTTCGTCATGCACGACAACTTCTTTGAGATCTAATGGTACTTTGAAGAGATATAGGAGATATTGCTTGTAAAATTTTAAGAATATATCGACACAAATCATGAAAAGTTTGAAATTTGTAAAAAATCAAACATCTAAACTTTTTTGGTAACCTACAACCCAAAAAATTATTAATGGTTCTGGTTAATGTAACTCTGCTCCCTATTTCGGCATATACGACAACTACTTTGAGACCTGATGGCAGCAGATAATGGAGATATTGCTTGGAAAAGAATATGTTAATACAAATCATGAAATGTTCTACACTTATAGAAAAAAAAAACATTTTAAATGACATATTAATTGTTTATTACACAGTTAAATTATTTAAAAATTTAATTCCCCTATACTTAGGTACATACTTCCAAAATTTACCAAAGATAATAACTGATGCCAAAAATTTAAGGTGATGTAAAATATTCTAGGAAAATATATGCAATCTATGTTCTATGAAAGATGTGTGATTATGTAAACGGATGCTAGTTAATAAGGGTTATTACAGAAATTTATGATAACAGTAGAAAATTGTGTAAGTTATTAATAAAAAGCGAAACAGTCGAATAGGTGGTGAACTTTAAGAATGTTGATATAAATGTAATAAGTGATTGAAAAGTAACAATAATAGTATATGACGGATGCATATACGGAGATAATAAAGTAAGTTATATAAATGAATTTTAAAATAGAAAAATATGCACTTTAAAATTAATAGCAAATCAATTATTTCTAAAATCTAAAACCAATCGGTGATGGTTGGTAAAGCTAAGAACAGAAAAAGTTGCCTTAAAGCAGATTTTGCGTTTTATCGAAATACGAACACTACTTTACATCACAGAAAATTCTGGATTCTATAGAAAAAAACGTAAACGATATTGCAAAAATTTTTTTGAAAACAAAAATTGCATTAGCAAAAAGTAGTAAGGATTCATTATATGGAATTAAAGAGTATAATAAAAAGTTTATAATGTAAAGATCGCGTGAACGTTCACCATATGAATGATCTAAAATTTAAGTTGTAAAGGAAAAGTATTGTAAAACAGACAATTGCAGTTAAATAAATTGATAATAATGAGATGAAGTTGATATTTAGTTTTTAAGGAGACACATATCTTCAAATTTAAGATGTATAATATATGTCATATATTCCTACACCAGACAGCTACTTCAGCTAAAGTGGAATCTACTCAGTTCTACCATATCAATGCTAACAAACTATATTCGGAAAGTATGCAATAAGACATGACATCAACCCAGATGTCAACGCTATTTTTTGGCTAGGACAATATTTAAAACATTGAGATAAATTTTCTTATTAAGTTCACAGTTTGTCAGTTTTTAAAATTGGGGTTATAGTCAAATTTAAAGACTTGTAGTGTCGGTTACCTTATTCTTGAATAAGAAATTCGCGTTTTTTTTTTTATAACTTTTTGAGGAAATTTTGTTTCTTGTAGTCTAGTCTAAAAAAACTGGCTTAAAAAAATTCTTGGTGGTTCCGTCTCAAAAATCCAGCTTCAAGTATAAAAACTCGTAAAACCAACTACTTCAATTAGGTGCTATTAGTTGTCACTTTTACTCGTTTTTATAATTTTTTAAGTGGTGGTAGACATTACTTTCGCACATTGTGCTTGTTTTGGCAATGTTTTAATTTTACTATAATACTTTTGTATTAATTATTAATATTAATTAACAAAACTTCAGAAAAATGTGCGAACATAGAAGTCAAGTACGGCTTTGGGTTAGTTGGTTAAGAAGCACTGACTCTGAGCTTCAAATTTGGCAGGGCACGAGTTCAACCCTTAGTAGTTGCAGTTTCAAAAAATTATTTATGAATAATTAAATACAAGAATTATTTCCAAGACCACTGATGATGGGTATTAAGCAATACTCGAAACAGCTGTATGGTCAGCCAAAAATTCAAATAAATAAAATAGAAACAGAATTTTTGTTGTTGTAGTTCACTACTTTTCGAAAAAAAAACTTCTTTAGAATACTTTTGCTTATTTTACTATACATATATATACATAGTACATATGTATATGTAAAAGGTTTATTCCGCAGCTTATATGTATTTGATTTAGTAGAGCAATTGAAATGCAATTGCATTTATATATGAATTAATTACTTTAGTAAGTGGAATTGATGATTTTTTTATCATTAATTATTTTTAATTTGTTACTAACACATATTTAATTGTTTATAAAAACGTGCCTATATATAGCTTATTTAAAATAAGAAATAAATATTACCAAAGCAGTTGCACTTACCAATTGAAAGTCGTCCGAAATAATGGTTTAAAAAATGTCTGCCTTTTCGCAATCTTCGAATAATGAACAAATATTTCCGAAATATAAAAAAAAACTCTTGAAACACGCACACCACTGATATTTTCTATATTTTTTTATTGGAATTTATATTTATTTGTTTTTATGTTTCTTTTTCTCTATTATTCTTTCAATTCTAATATTTACATGCCTTCAAATATAAAATCAAATGTGCAATCAACGGTGAGGAGTTAAGGAATTTTAATACGTTCGTGCCTTTTGTTGTGTTTGTTGCTTAGCTTTTTTAATGGAGTTTTGTTCCTATAAAATTCTTGTGTTGTTGTTGTTGTTGTTGTCGCCAGAGGAATTTACAAATTTCGTTTTCTGTTGCACAAATTTTATTTCGTTTTTTTGTTTTTGTTTTTGTTTTTGTTTTTGTTTATATGGAAGTTTGTTTAGAAAGCAACCGGTTTAGCGCTTAAACTAAACTTATTTTTCTAACCGCATTCACCACGATCACAAAGAGCAGCCAAGCAGAGATAAAAGATAAAAGAAGTGGTAATAGACACAAAACCAAAACTTTGCGTAAAACAAAATGAAAAAATTTTCTTCTAAGCAAAACTAATAATAAAAACACTAAAACAAAAGTTTATTATTTGTGTTTTAATTTACAATAGAAGAAAATGTACATCCATTTAAGGTATTTACTTCAATATTAAAATTAACTTAAAATTTTATTGATTAATTTAAGAAGCAGTTGCACTTATTAAGTAAAAATTATAACTTTTGAAAATGTTTTTTAATTCTTTCATAATAACAAATTCCTTTGCAGCTGTCTTTTTTCCGTTTGTTGGTTGAAAACACAGCTAATTCGAACAAGAAGCTCACTTCGCGCTACCATTTACAAACGCAACAACACAACTCAAGTGTTCATGAAATACTGCTGAGAATATTTTGAAGCGAGAGCAACAATAGCGTAGAGCAGCTTGAGCAGAAACCACTTGTTTGCTGCACTTTTAATACAATTTAAATAAGTAGTAGAAAAACAGTATTTAATAATATTCATACAAGCAATTGTTGCTATTGATATAAACAAAATATGTTCTGTAATCTTTCTATATTTTGACGTTAATAAAAGTTTAAAAGGTAGTATAATCGTTGATATTAATATATGGCAACGAATATATAAGTATTTTTAAGGTATTCAATAAGACTTTGGGGAACCCTGATTAGATCAACTCGTAGCTTGAACACAGTGTATGAGAGATTAAAAAAAATTTTTTAATTTTAAATTTGTAATTCTAAACAAATTTATAAGTATAAACGAATTCAGAATAATATTTAATTATATTTGAAATTTTTTAAGTATTAGTTATTAAAAATAAATTAGTAAATTTAGTAAACAGTGAACTTCAAAAAAAAAAAAATAAAATAAAATTTATTTTTAAAAATATCCCTGTTTGTTTATAATAGTAAGGTCGTGTGTGAGTTCGAGTAAATTGATGATAAATTGAGGGAAATAGTAAATTATGTCGGTATGGCAGCGAATGTTGGTATAAGGTCAATTAGATAAAAATTAGTTAAATTAGGTGTTACCATTGTGAAAATTTTATAAGATGTATAATAAATAAATTTAAAAACTTTTAACCAAAAATAATAACTAATTGCAATAAATAAATATTTACGTAAGTGCAGTGCAAACAATCCCTAAGAAATTTCAATTTACTTTACGTCAATTTACTCGAACTCGCACACGGCCTTAATTGCAATCTATTATATGGTGATAATAAGTAAAACTATTTACATCTGTGATTTATAATGTAATTTAAAAATAAATTAGTGAGTTTTGTTTATAATAGTTAGATGCAATCTATTATATGGCGATAATGAGTAAAGCTCTTATTTTTGATAGAAGATTTTCAGTTCCGTATAACTTAACATATAGTAATTTAAACGTGCCATTAAAGTTTAACATTACAGTTAAATTTCTGTGTTAGGTCTACAACTTGTTACTTTTATAGTCTTCTCACGTCATTAGTTCTATCCAGTAAAATTATTGCAACTTAGTTGATGCGGTCACTCAGTCTTTGAGGTTCTTTTGTAGAGTACGTCTAACTTCCTTGAACATAGACAAGATATTCACATCTTTTAGAATATTTGTTTGGGATTGATACTTTTGTATAATTTTGAAATTTGAGTGAATTGATGTGCTCCATTATTGCCCACAAAGGTTTTAATACTGCTTTGACACCATATGTTTACTCCAATTGAGCCATCTGTCAAAATGCTTAAGCAAATGTTTCACTATATTATTTTTGGATAACAGTTTTATATACCATAATTAATATCATGGTGTATCATCTTTTCTGCTCGTGAAAGTAACTTGTACAGTCCTTTCCACATTAACGTTAATATTTGAATTATACATTGTCAGCATTGTGATGCTTCTTTAGCGGTTTTTATAGATGCTAACTATTCAGTACCATCATCATATGTAACAATAGTTGTTTTATTAGTTAGAGAAACACATCAGAAATCAATAATTTATAGATCATTCGCCCCAATGCAGCACGCCTGCATTGACTTTTGTCATGCTGAACCGCTCTATGTGTGACACAGAAAGTCTATCATAGAGATACCATAAGTAAAAACATAATAATAGAAAGTAGAAAGATATATGGACCAATGTATTCCAGAATATTAAATAATTTTTACATTTCGCACTTCTATAAGTGCTTTTATTTAGGCATTTTAGTAGCTGAAAATTAGTAACTCAAAATTTAAACTGCAAAATAGTAGCACATATTTTAATATAAAATCTTTATGTTAATATATAATTTGTAAATTCATTCACAAAATGATATTAAAAATTTTCAACTTTATTACTTGGTTGTTTAAAATTCTCTAAACTTTTTGAAATAACAAAGCGCTTTGACCAGAAGTAAAAAAACTCAAAACTAAAATTTGTTTCTTTTTTTCACAAAAAACCTTTAGGTACTCAAATAACGTATTTAAGATTGATCGTTTTCAAACTCTAATTGTAGATGACTACAACCAGTAGGAATGATTTTGAATTTAGTTTTACCCATGCATCAATGTAACTGCGCGTCTAATAAGGGTTCCGTATACCCGTAGGTTCCGTATTAAATATCTAGCGAATTCAGTTGTTATTCTGTTAGACCCTGCTAATTGCTTAACTTTTAAGTGCTCAGACCCCGAGTGTCCTTGTTCTTATTCTTATCATATTTTTAATAGGTCATTGCTTAGCGAAAATAAAACGAATTTACTTTCAATTATTATAGCTTTCTACCTATATGCCAAGAGAACAACTCTGGAATAACGTTTTTAATGAAAGCCTCAAGCCGGACATCTGTTTTGCACAATTCTCAGAAATAACTGAACAGTACTTTTATTCTTATGTCTTCTTGATACAATGTTAGTTTTAAAGCCCAAAAACTATTCACTATTACAAAATTATATGAAGTAAGTCTCCAAATAAGAGAACATAGTTCCAGGGTAAACTGAATGTCTATCATAATTTGTGTTGCATTAGAAAAATAAGTTGTGTAATCGTGTTTGGTATAAAAGTCGATGTTTATGGCTAACTCGACTAAATTGATTTCATTAACCATAAGTGACTCAATGTATTTTAAATCAGTAATTCATCAGCGTCTGATATTCCTAAAAATAAAATATTGTTGCTGGTTCGCATGTATTCCTTAGATTATATTTGCTTTTTAATCTAGTGTGTTTATAATGAATCCATTAACAATAATTCACATAAAGTTTTTCAAATGTAGTTTTATTTAAAAAAAAAAAGCAATTTGTTGGGTCAATTAAAGTTAAATTTTAACTTAAATCCTTGATGGGTACAACATCTGCAAAAAAGAAAAAATTCACAATTTATATTTTAATTTATAAAACATATAATAAACTATTACAAATTCTCATTTTCACTGTGGCAATTAAAAAAATGCCTATTCAACACACCACACTTCTTAAGTGGTTGAAATCTATTTAAAGAGTCATTTTCCAAATTACTGGCCACATCACTCATACACACATACACAATAATAAATCAAACTTACAATGCGAATACGATGTCCCATTGCTTGACCGGGCAGATTTCTGTTGAAACGTGCACGCACTGCACCAGTGTTACCATGTAGACGTGTTACCTTACCCCAGATTGCACGAAGTCTAGTTTTACGTTCTGGATGTTGTGGTACGCACTTTTTAGTTTCAGCTTTGTAGACATACACGCAACGCTTGCCAATGTAGAAACGACCATGTTCCTTTCTGCGGCAACCTTCAATCTGAGAAAAAAAACTGTTCATTTTAGTTAACAATAAATTTTATATTAATTTTGTTGTTACCTTCAAGATAGCTTGACTTTCGTGTTGATTTCTCAAGCCTCGTTTGTATCCAGTGAATACGGCCTTAGCAAATAGACGTCCATGACGTTTCAATTTTGGTGCCGATTTGACTTCAGTGGTCTTTTCGATTTTTGGCGCTTTAGCAGGCTTTGGTGCCTTAGCTTTTGGAGCCTTTGCGGCTTTAGCGGCAGGTGCAGCAGCTGGTTTAGCTTGTGTATCAGCCATTACTATCTATGTAAACAATTAATAACCAAAAGTTAGCAACTTGAAATCTTTCAACACATTAAAAATATAAAAAAGAAATGTCTAATACTATTCACAAAAATGATAACAAATGCTATTTATTTCGAATTACTACTTTTTAGTAAGACATTTCAGTTGTTTTGTTTTTTTCACGATTTTTTATCCACAAACATCTTTTGTTACGACCAAGTTTAAGAGCCAATTTTTGTTTATAAAATTTTTACGGGATATTTTTGGTGGAATTCAACTAAAATTTTTAGCATTTGTTTTCATTTTTATATTTATTTATTTAAATTTTGTATTAATGAGCACAAAAATCGCGTACGTACCGGAAACTTGACGATTGGCGAAAGAGAGAAAACATGACAGATATGTCAGTTCATTGTGATAGGGAAATTCATATAAATTCCCCAAACATTAGTGTTACCACATTTGTACGAAAATTGTATGTGTTGTAAAATTTTTTATTTGGATGGATTAAACTTAAAATTGGATCAAAATAAATAATATGTATTTCATGCACTAAGTCGCATTTAATTTAATATATATTGTAATACAATCCTAATACAATAATGAAAACAAAATTTACGTATTCATTTTTTGGTTAATAAATCCAAAGCTTAAAAATAATAAAGCTTTAGTGGGTTTGCGTCGTTAGTTCCAAACTCGCAGTTTGTAACGAAAATTTGTGATCAAACTACATATTTTTAGTGATATTATAACAATTCCGACACTGTCGATATTACTATATCATAAATTTTGTATATATTTTATTAACTTTCAAATGCACAACACATTCTAAAAATTTGTCGTATTATAGATATCTATCAACCATTCAATACGTCAAGCATATCTCCCAACTGTAGAAAACATCAAAATTTTAAAGTGATATTAGAACGGTGAAATCAATTGAAAACTTCCTTTATTGATATACTTAATACATTAACGGACCTATTCTGTGCACTTGACAAATTTGTCAAATTCTTAATTAAAATTTTTGATTTTTATAAAGCAGAAAGCTTTTTGGTATTCTGGACACATCTTGACAAATTTCAAAGCTGAAGTACCTAATGCTTCTCACCACACTATGGTGTAAAGTTGTGTTGTATATAAAACTGTTGGTAATTGTTCGTAACTGTTCGTAAAAAAGAGCATATATATTAAATTGTCGAAAGCATTTTTCATGCATTCAAATCGCAATAAAAAAAATACTTGTAAGGAGCGTATATTTTAGTGAAGAATATTTGTCATGCATGCAAATAATAAAAAATGCTTAAAAAGAGCATATTTTTATAGTTGTCAACAGCATTTGAGGTATTAACTAACACTAACAAGGAAAAGAGCTTTTTATTTATGTCACAGAATACCATAACCTTTACAGCAGTCAATTTTGACAAATGTCAATGTTTGACAATTTTACAAAGTGCACAGAATAGGTCCGTAAATATATATTAATATAATTTATTTAAATGAAATAATTTATATTTTTATCATATTTTTACAAAATAATGTAAACAAAAAACATGTCAATATAGTAAAATATTTTAGGGTAACCAAATTGTCAACTAAATGGCAAGTTATAGCATGTTTGCAGCGCTTCATTTAGGCACTCATTCATCTATATAAATGAGTTCAAAATCTGAGCGTTCACATTATAATGATTTAATTAATGCAGTTGAAAGTGCTTTTATATATCAAAAAAAACTAAGAAAGAACTTTCGTTTGTTTACGTATTAATTGTCAGTGAAAAATTTTCAAAATGTGTGAAATAATTCTTTTGAAATGGAAAACGCCGAAAATTTAAAAATGTTATATACAAATTGTGGGAAGTGGTGAACAATATAAACAAAGAAATATTTAAGTACCAAAAATATTGGTCAATACACCATAAAAAGTTATTTGAAATGAAGAAAACACAAATAACAGTTTAACTACAAGCGCAAGCGTAACATGCTTGTTTAACTACAAGCGCAAGCGTAATGTCAAACACTTCTCCATATCAACTCTCTACAACAATGCCAAGATCACTCGTGTTGACGAGTATCTTTTGTCACTCGCCCGTAGGTATCTCACCCGGCTCCATGACCTTCCCCCCGACGTCTCTACTCCTCTCACTCTTTCAGAAGACCTTGTTCTAGCTTTGCGATATAAGCCCCCCCGCCCACCCAAAACCACACCACGGAGAAGTGACCATAACCTCTCCACTATCCCCTTCTATAACCACGGCTTTCGTGACCCTAGTCACAAAGTATACTGTTGATTCAACCCCCGCTAGTTAGCCGTAACCCCTTCCCCTTCTATATCGTCCTTTCTACCTAGTTTATGCCCTTGCTTTCTGATTTAGATGAGCCTAGTTCACTAGGTATTAAATCTATTTTCTCATTCCTCTCTCCCATGATTACTGGAATGAAGTTTCCACATTGCTGTGGAAATCTTCTCCTTTCATTCCTAAGAGGTGGTTTTAGTGGCTTCAAGTCTCACACTGTGGCTTTCGATGCTTTCCACCTACTGCAAAAAAAAAAAAAAACAGTGCTGTTTTTAATAAACGTAAGAAACCGGAAGAAGTGCTAGACTTTGATTGTACGGCCAATATGAGTACATGAGTATTTATTAATTGTAATTCATGAATATTTATAAATTTTATTTTAACCGGTCTTAAGGTCAGACCAATTGTTCTAAGATGAACCATACATCTAATTTTCCAATAGCATAGATCATCAAGAGCCAAATTACAGATGTCGAAAAATATTACATACGATTGATGTTCCGGACAATCAGAGACTAAACTATGAAAAGGCCTCTAATCAAATAGAAATGTGCAACTAATATATATAAAATTAAAATTGTTTGATTTTATCGGTTTTTCTGAATTTTATGTTTTTTCTAATTTTAAATTAAAATACTTAAAATGTCAAACATTGGAAGAGGCAACAATGTTTGTCACTTATTATATATTTATTTACATGTATGTTAAATAACCCTATTTTTCTTTATGTACACTGAAGACACTGAAGATACGCAGTATACCGAAATATATGTATATTTTTTTTAAACATATTAGGGGTATTCACTCTCTCTTGCAAACTCATTGCAAGGTGCACGAAATGCACGAAATGCACAGATTGTACGAGAATGCAAATAACAACAACAAAATACACGCACAAAATTTCGTGCAATTGCGTGCAATCTTCCAATGCTGAAACCTATGTATATTTGCTTGCAACAAACCAGAAATGGCGGAAATCAGCTATTTTGTCATTTGTTGCTTCTCATTTTTAAATTTGAATTGACTGTTAGTAAAATTTCGAGATATGTTAATCTATGGCTATGATATATACATGCGTTTCGTTCAATAATTTAAATCGATGTGACCATTAATTAAGTTTTCACAAATATAATATTATATACATATACATTTGTGAATTAATTTATCTATTTATCAATTTCAGCGAAACTTACGAAAATTTGTTCACATTTTGAACTATTGAATGAAGTGTTTGGACGCATGTCTAATTTCGTACGGAAACATTGCCATAGCCACCAACTAGTTCTGCGCTAGGCAACGAAGTTTTTTTTATTGAATCGTCTGCAGACAACACATCATCCAGCTCTGCACCGAAAGTCGTGCGTTCTACTGTGCAAAGCCCCACTACCCCCCTCGATAAAAAATATAACAAATAACAATAATAAATTAAGAATTAGTTATATTTTTATTATACTAATTATTTTTATATTATATTATTATTATACTAATTATTTTTATATTATATTATTATTACATACATATATCTCCAACAACAAATAATGTAGCGACTTTACGAATAGCCGCATTTTCGTCTGATGAACCCAAACGATATAAAACAATATCAATCCTTAATAGTTTATTAGTGAGACTATTAAGGAAAATACGTTCCAATTTACTCTAAGCATCTGACAAAAACGGCCTTCATCAAATTCTTGAAGAATGGTAGATCTCCATTGAATAAATTTTGGTACGGGTTGGTGATTTCTGTGATGGTTTACTAAAGTAAACAAAAGGTCTTCATTTAATTGCTCCATCACTTCCCAGTAATTTGCATCATCTAACAAATAGAAACTATATAGTAGTGAAAACTACATTAACAACATGTTAATACCTTCAATCAGAATATTAAAAGCACTATTTTCAATAAAAAAATCTATACATTTTTGTATTTCACTTGTTCGCGGCATTGTTATACTTTTATTTTCTTTGCTCAATTTGATACGGCTGCAAAAACAGCTGATTCATTTTGATGATGCAATTCTGCAACAGAGGTGTTCTCGCAGTCTTGCAGTTTTTGTATAGCATTCTTGCATTTCGTGCTCCTTGCAATGAGTTTACAAGAGAGAGTGAATACCCCTAATATATTTAATATATATGCACATAAATCTGAATACAATTTTTTAATAAATATTACTTCTTATATTTCAATAATTTTTACATACCTGCCAGATATGAATGGTATGTTATAACCGAATGTGACAATCACATTTTTCATTAACACAAAATTAATCAATACACAACTATAATTTAAAAGCAATTTTTAATTTCCCATGTTGAAAAAACATGGCTGTGGTGAATATGTCAAACGCAATGTTTTGTTTTATCAATAAAATTGTATTAATAAATTAACTATTAAATATAGCATATTGTATGATAGCGCTGATATGTGGGTTGTTATGCTACTAAATAAGCAAGCAGCAGTCTAATACTTCTACTGCAAAGTCATCAGCGTACTCAGTAGGTTTCAGTACTCCATTATAAATTGCATTCTACAGTGTATTCCCATGATCTTGTGAACCATCGCCAACAACTTTATATTGTTTCGAGTTTTTTTCTGTTCCGATCAGCTAGATCGGGTTGCAGAGATAATTTCGGATTGTGCATAATAGATAATTTGATACTTTCAGATTTTCGATGGAAAATTATATTAAGTCTTGGACCAGTTCACAAAGTGGACAGTGTTTAATATGTCTAACGTAATTAGCGCACAATACTTAATTACAGCGTGTTCACAGAAAGAGCTTTCTGTGATATTTGTACCGATCTACATACTGATACATGCCTTTCAAAAAAGTATTATTCATATTTAAAAGTATTTTTTAAGTATTATTCAATACTTTGTACATATAAGCCCATTTGATCATACCGTACTCTTTAACGCAACACTGGAAACTTTGTTTTACCTTGGAGTGTTATTATCTTTTGTAAGAGCTAATCTTTGCAATATCTTTTTAAATGTCACTGATGTTCATATGTAGAGTTTTCATTCATACAGCAGTTTGTGCCGCTATGGAAGGAGAGAAAAACGTGAGCATTGTCTCCTGCAATAAATTTGCATTATATTGTGTATACGCATCCTCAGGATTTTGCAAATCGGTATATTGCAATTCCGATATCGTTATGATCATAACGGGGTTGTTCGTCATATTGAATGATTCATCGATCTCTTCTGCTACACGTTCAGGTAACTTGATTTGTATAGACGTGGATTTACTTTTGGTCGTTTACTTATGGGGGTAGCCATGACTATCGAGTACGATTCTTAGCTCACTAGATTGTTTCCCCTAGGCCCCCGCTTAGCAAATTTGCTTCGCTGACGAGTGCCTCGTCTTCATGCCCCCCTTAGGACCTTCCTTGACTATTACACCAAGTAGTAGATTAAACCCAATCCCGGCAAGATCTCAACCATTATTCTTCAAGACCCAAAAAGAAATCTTACCGGTGGTTCGACGCCTCTGTCATCAACTAAAGCTTGATAATACCTCCATTCAGCTTGTGACCAAACTAAAATACCTTGGTGTTGTGCTATTCCCCCGGCACAACTTCATCCCTCATGTTGACTATGCCATCCGAGATTCGCGGTTCACAGATACTCAACTAAAAAATGACCTGCTATAAACAGTTCATTCGTCCCTTACTCACATACGCTTTCCATATCTGGGCTGTAGTATATTCCGCCCAGATGGAAAGGATCCGTCTCTTCGAGTCAAGCTCCTTCGAAATCGCATCAATTACAAGCGCAAACCTGACGGCAAGCACTTTTCCAACTACGTCCTTCTGGACTTTGCTAAAATTATTCGCATCGACGAGAACCTCCTCTCGGTTGCCCAATGATGCCTCTCCCGACTCCCACCTGATATCTCAGCTCTCAACACCTTCCCTGCGGACTTCGTTCAGGCCTCACGCCCCAAACTCCGCAATACCTATCCCATTACCTCGATGAGTGGGACTCTGATCCCTCTATTATCCACATCTCTCTTCTCTTCAAGCGTGTCATGTAAGGTTACATCAGCTTTATAGGGTCAAACTGACATCGATTAGCAATTAGTGAAATTATTGCAATTTTTCAAAAAGTTCCTCAGCATAGACATATTGTTTAATTGCAATAAAAGAAGAGCATAGTTATGTTTTTGCTTCTCTTTTTTTGTTGTTGTTTTTGTTTTTCTTAGTTTTATGATTATCTTATAAACAAACCTTTTACGCACTATTCATATTTGACACAAACCAATTAGTGATTGAGTGCAAAATTTAAAAAATATGTGTACTTTTGATTATATCATAGTATACTTTTAGGGCAAAAGAAATGTAAAGCTATGTTTTAGTGACAATGAATTAGTATTCTTAAAAATCTTCAACAATTTATTGCAGTTAATGGTATAGTGTGAACGAGCTATTAGAAAGAAGCATTGCTCTTGAGCATTGCGTACGTGCGTTAAAGTAGTTTAAGGGTTTGAGTGCTAGCTATCAGCTGACAATAACTTCGAAAATTTATTTCAAAATCTATTTTCTAACTTACTGAAACTTAGCAATTAAAACGGTAAGTTTAACTTGAATTTTATAATAATTTTATAATAATTCAGTTAAAGTATCAAACCTTATTAATATCAAACCTTATTTAATATTTTGCGGTGCTTATTTAGTGTTTATTTACTTTTCAGGATTGAATAGTTAAAACTCTTGGTGAAGATAACAATATGTTTGAATCAGAACCATGCCCAAAGTCGTGTGATACTATATAACATAGTATGATATGTAGAATGATTGATATATCACATAATAGAATGATGGTATTTTGACAATTTTTTGGCGGTATATTTAATATATATTTTTTTATTTTACAGAATTTAAGCAGTATTTCTACAAAACTCAATGCAGATGGCAGGTGAGATTTACTTTATCTGTAAATAAAACGAATTGTTTTTTAAACAAATAAATGCATTTTTTGAAATGTTATTGTAAAGTAAGTTTGTGTTGAAATGTTATAAATAGTTAATTACTTTGCAAGTAAAAGTTAAAAATTTCCTTTTAATGAAAAAGCTACTTAAAATTTTTAAAAAATAAAACCTCTTATAAATATCATATATGAAATAAATTTCTAAATCAGACATTTAATTAAATTATGTTAATTTATTTAATTTGCATTTATTAAACACATATTTTCAATTATTTAAGTTATTTCGAATCCAAACTAATAAAAGTACGATATAAGAAGAGAAGGCATTAATTTTAATTAAATATTATATATATTAGAAACGTGTTCTAAAGTTTTTTAAAGTTATTTCAAATTGAAATCTAAATTTTTTTGATGAAATTAAAATACCCAAAGTGAATTAATATAGTTGAATTACTTATTACATATATTTGAAACATGTTTTTATATTTTTGAAGTAATTTTAAGTTGAATACTAAATATTTTTTTAATGAAAGCAAAATATCCAAACCAAAGAGGTTTAATTTAATTATATATTGCATAAATTTGAAATTAATTGTTATTACGACCATTTTTACAATAAGTTTTTTAATTAATACCAACATTAATTTATGACTTGTATTTATTTTAATAATTGTTTTAATTTAATTTAATGCAATTAAAATTATATCTAATTTTTATATATTCTGTTTAGCTTAGTTATATATTGCATATATTTGAAACATATTTTAGTTATTTAAAGTTATATTAATTTCAATTTAATTTTTTTGGTGAAACATTCAAATCAAAAAAATTCAGTTTAATTATATACTGCATAAATTTGAAAAATATTTTATTTATTTAAAATTATACCCAAACCATAGAGATATAATTTAGTTATATATTACATACATTTGAAACATATTTTATTTACTTAAAATTATTTTAATTTCAAATTTAATTTTATTGGTAGAAGCAAAATACCCAAGCCAAAAAGACTCAGTTATTTATATACTGCATACATTTAATATATATTTTATTTATTTAAAACTATTTTAATTTAATTAAAATTATATCTAATTTTTTGGTAAAAGTAAAATACCCAAACCAAAAAAAAAATCAGTTTAATTATATACTGCATACATTTAAAATATATTTTAGTTATTTAGAATTATTTTAATTTTATACAATTTATTCAAAATTATAACTCTTTTTTTTGATAAAAATAAAAAAGATTTAATTAGGTTATATATCATATATATTTGAAATATATATTTTTTTATTAATAATTTTGTTATTATTTTATAAAACAATTATTATTTTTAATTTCAATAAGAAGTTTTTATATTTTTTTGAAATTCAAACGAAATTGTTATTTTAAAAAATTACTTTGATTAATTACTATATCCCCTATATTTCAATTTAATTTCAAACATATATTTCTTTATTTGAAATAAATTTAATTTCAGTAAGAAGTATATATATTAATAAAAATATTTGTGTGAAAATTAAACAAAATTGTTATCTTAAAAAAACTATTTTGATTCATTACAATACCTCAATTTATATCAATAAATCAAATCAGTTTGAACGGACTATAACTTTTCGCCTGAACCAATTACCTGCATCAAATTATCAATTAATCGTTTTTATTTTCTAAGTCGATAAATGATAAATGCAATATGGCAATACCTAAATTGATGAAAATTTGTTGTTTCATTCACATCTAATTGTTGTTAAGCATAGCTATTTCTCTTTCTGTTTTTTCTGCCATTTTCTTTGTCAAGTCAAACGACGACGACGACGAGGATAGAAAAAATTTTATTGAGCGATTACGTTTGAGTTGGGAGTGTAAGTGCAAAATAGAGTCGCATTTGTGGTATAGAGTCACAGTA
Organism: Teleopsis dalmanni; assembly: GCF_002237135.1. Classification (NCBI taxonomy): domain Eukaryota; kingdom Metazoa; phylum Arthropoda; class Insecta; order Diptera; family Diopsidae; genus Teleopsis; species Teleopsis dalmanni. The sequence goes on from NC_051847.1 coordinate 117,626,607, forward strand.
TCAACTATTAGAAAAAAATTGTTTTAACAGTTTTTAATTTCAAAGAAGTTTGAAATAGTTTTGTGTATTAATTAACAACTGAGGAATAATGAATGAAGAATATGACGCTATTGTCCTGGGCACCGGCCTAAAAGAATGTATCCTGAGCGGTATGCTTTCAGTGTCAGGAAAAAAGGTATTGCATATTGATCGGAATAAATATTATGGCGGTGAATCGGCTTCGATAACGCCATTGGAGGAACTGTTCCAGCGTTATAATATTGCTGCGCCAGGTGATAAGTATGGGCGCGGCCGAGATTGGAACGTAGATCTCATACCCAAATTTCTAATGGCAAACGGGCAGCTGGTAAAACTACTGATACATACGGGCGTTACCCGCTATCTAGAATTCAAGTCAATTGAAGGTAGTTATGTCTATAAAGGCGGAAAAATATCTAAGGTACCTGTGGACCAAAAGGAAGCACTCGCTTCAGATCTTATGGGTAAGTCAAATCAATTCCAATCAGATCCAATAAAATGATTTAATAAACAAATAATGAAACAAAGTTATGAGTAAACAAAAACAATAAACTTGTGATCATATAAATAATATGCTAAACAATATTTAGTATTCAATTAAAAAGAATTGATGAAAAACTATATCAATTTGACACGTTGTGCTATTTTACGATTGCAAATTATGTTATTGAATGTACAAATGGATTTTTAGAGAAAAAAAAACGACGAGGTGTGTAAATTAAGTAAATTCGCGATGCGCAGTCACTTCAGCGAGAAAGTGTATGAGTAAAAATTCTAGTTAGAATAATGACTTTCTCATTTTTTCGCAATTTAATTTAATTTTCTAACTAGATATTTAAGTAATTTTAGTTCTAATACGATTTTTCTGACAAGGCGGTTCCCAATAAGTATACTCTCAGCTGTTGTGTTAGAAAAGGGTTTAATTAAGGCCATCAGCAATTATTACCCAAAAACTGAATAAATTAAATTTTCAGTTAAATATTTGCGTATCTACTACTGCCAAATTGCAAAATAATTTCTCTTTACGGCAACGCAATGATGCCGCCCGCCATTGTATAATAAAAGACAAGTAAATTTTACTGACTTTTCTGCATATGAAAAGTAAGAAATGACGTGTTATTTTGGACTAATGGAGCAGTAATAGCAATAAGTCAATTGCTTTAATAATTTTTATACTTTGTCCAATATTTCTCCACATATACATACATACATACATTAAATTGGCTTCGTTAAATTAAAAATTCGTTACTTTAGTTAGTACACAATATATACATATATGTATATATATATTTTATAAGTGGATAACATAATTATACAATATAATCATATTTATTATAACATAAACAGCTGCATTTTTGTTAATTATAATTATTTAGTAACCATTTGATAGTTTCAGACTCTATACCATTCACTTCCCCGAATGGTATATAGAGTCGTTTTCCATTAAATTATGGAAGTTAATCTATATGTAATATATATATATAGTCTACTCACAGTATCACTATAAGTATAAAAAGCGGCTTACCAATCCTCGTTTTAGCATTTGTTTAACAATCTTCTCTATCTTAACCCTTTAATGATAAATTTTTTATTTACAAAAATATTTATTTTGCTCCAAATGCAGTAAATTTATAGCTCATATAGTTATAAATATGAATAGAAGCAGAGTATATCAATAAGAGAGATGACGCTTCATCTAGCACCTGACATCAAAAAAATATTAAAAACATATAAAGGGTTAATTGACTGATAATACTGTGGCTCTAATTCTTTGCATATAGAATTATGCAAAGAAATATAGTAGACCTATCTATCTCAATAGTCTTAATATTTCTATGTAAGTTTCAATTAAAACTCTACTTCTAGTATCAGTGTAAGTCTAAAAGGCATACAAATTTTCGCTTAAAGTTTTTTTTCACAACCTTTTCTGTTTCAATTGACTAATAATGCCGTAGCTGTAATCCATTAAGTACCAGGTAATTTCAGACTTGGAATTTTACGTTAAAGTTTCAATAGTAAATAGTAAAATAAAACAAGTTTACGTGAATGTGCAAAGTTTAATACTTATTTGTAAAATTACTCTCACCTTTACCTAAAAAAGATAAAATATTCTTTGAATATTAAAAAATATTTAAAGGCAGCCGGGTGGTGTACTACACGGTGGTCCGAAATGTGTTAATGCTTACCATAAAAATCTACTTCATAGGTATTGAAATTTTTGAATTTTACAAAATATTAAAGATATTTGTAAGATTCAATTGAAAGTTTAGCGTGAACAGTACCAGAAGAAGGTATATATGGCCCTAGCCCGTAAGGATCTGCTTGTGTAGTCTCTTTTTTGCTCTACTGAACGACACTTGGCCATTGAGCACAACGCGTGGCTCCGGAGCTTAGATTCAACCGTACTTGTAAACATATTAAACTCTTAGGATAACCTGTTATATTTTTTATTAAGAAATCTGAAGAAATATCTGTTATATTTTTTGCTCTGAAAGCAAAGCTGCATTTGTAATTCTTTGTGGATTTTAACTAGCATGTATAATATATCTTCCTTATAATATAATTTTGTGAAACTAATTTTAAACTTAACAGTACAATGATCATCATTTTTTATTACCATGTTCACATTATGACCTGACCACATATACTTCGGAGCTATGAATCATTTTGGCTCATACATAACATATATTTTAATTACAAAAATGTTTAGTTGGGATTTAAACGTGTTTGCCTATGAAGTTTTGATTATTAAAAAATAATGACTTCAGTTAATTTCAAATAGAGGTAAAAATAAATTATTACAGTATAATATAATAATTTAAGTAGCAGTTACTTATCCATCATAGTTCGTTTTCGCTAGTATGTAGACATTATTTCTCTAAAGAAATAGCATAGCAATATACCATCATAGCCTAAAAACCTACTTGTATGTGTGACTCATGCTATTCGTATTTTGCTGTTACTTTCTCGCGTCACATACAAAATACAAAATGTTTATAATATAATATAATGTGTTGTGTTGCCTCTATTGAATTGGTTTCTATTTCGTTATCTACCAAAGCGTTATGAAGGCACACAAATACAAATCCAAAACCAAGCTCGTGAAGTCAAAAAAAAAATAGTAATAATAATAATAATTTGCAACATAGCATAAGTGTAAAAAAAAGTATTGTTTTTATGTATAGAAGTTAATAAAATTGTGTTTAAATCAAAAATAATATTTTTGTATATTGTCATATACGAGAGTAGTTTAATAACTCAGTGGTAAAAGGCATTAGATAAAGTCCATGTACGCCTTAATACATGTCTTCAATAGCAAACCAAAATACAGTCAAACTTCCATAGCTCGAAGTACCATTTTGCAAAGATAAGGTTCGAGTTATGGAGACTTTGAGTTAAAATCCATGTACGCTTCAATACATGTTTTCAATAGCAAACCAAAATACAGTCAAACTTTTATAGCTCGAAGTACCGTTTTTCAAAGAAACGGTTTGAATTATGAAGACTTTGAGTTAAGGTCCATGTACGCCTCAATACATGTCTTCAATAGCAAACCAAAATACAGTCAAACTTTCATAGCTCGAAGTACCATTTTTCAAAGAAACGGTTTGAATTATGGAGACTTTGAGTTAAGGTCCATGTACGCCTCAATACATGTCTTCAATAGCAAACCAAAATACAGTCAAACTTCCATAACTCGAAGTACCATTTTGCAAAGATAAGGTTTGACTTATGGAGACTTTGAATTAAAGAATTTTTTTCAATTTTATGTGATTTGCTCTAGTTTTTATTATTATTAAAAGAAGGGATCGTGCACTGTGACCTAAAATATCTATTGTATCCCTTACTCGGGTTAGAGTGTTTCTCCAAGTCCGATTTCTTTAATGAAAGACAGTATAGAGCCTATCTTTCCTAGTCGTGAATCCTTATGCTCCATGAAATACCCTCCTAGGTGTTTCTTCCGCTTGTGCATTAGTTCCGGACACTCCCCAAGCACATGGTATGCAGTAGTTTGAGTTATAGAACTTCGAGTTATGGAAGTTTGACTGTAATAACTAATACTCAATCAAACTTAACAATTTATAACAAATAGAATTGAGAATAAATTGCATTAAATCAGATGTCAAATCTAGTGAATATAAGAGTACACAAAATTTTAAACATTTTTTAATTCCAGCGGATCATCTTTTAAATGTAATCCTTTAGGTTGGACACCATCCATCATATTTTTCTGTTAGTTAAATTAGCTCATAAAAACATCTTTTTTGGTTAAATTTAGAAAATTAGAAATTTTTATGCGATTCCAAATGTTTTTATTAAAACATTTTTGTCGGTATTTTATGGGCGTCCCATCTTATCTCAAAAAAAAAAAATGCAAATCAGTAAAGATTAATCCTAATAAAACTTATTCTAATGAAAATAATCAAAAGTTTATTCTACAAAATATAATCCTCCCCATTGGTACTATCAATTAAAACACTATCAACAAGAGAATTCTTTTGGTTTTTCGGCTGTTATTCCGTTTTGATTTTCAAATATAGTGGATGGGGTCTTATCTATTATATTATAAATCAGCACTGTAATTGCAAAAAAATTCTTGGTTGTGATTGAAGTAGCACGATTTTGATTTCATCTGAATGAATTCGGTACTCATCTTGCCGATAAATTTTATATCCTCTAAAGTTTCCACCAAAAATTATGAATGCACAATTATAAGGCCATCGCCCATAATTACATTATGAACATCATCCACCATGTCCACTATATTTTTATTTCATTTGGACAGTCTTTGGTATTCATACGATTACTAATGTGATGGAGCAGAGTCTTCATATTACTTGTTAATTTTTTAGAGAAACCTTAAGAAACAGTCAGATTTATGAAAGAATAATTATGAATTCTATACAGCGATAATTTGTCATGTTACTGTTGTTGTAACTAGAAGGGGATCTGTCGTCCCAGATAATATGTTGTCTCTTATATAGGCTATTAAAGTTACAAACTGTATAAAAAGCAAAAGCCTC
>NC_051847.1:117631748-117642970 GCF_002237135.1 Teleopsis dalmanni
TCATTGTTGTTGTCACTTTAGTAAGATTGCATTCAGTACGACTAATTATTCATTATTCATTAATAACCGACACCAATAATTTACTTCTAAAAATGAAAATATCTTTTTCTTTATGTAAGTTTTTCTTTGAAGTTGTTTAATTATTCATTGAAATATATATGCAAAATAATTACATAGGTATATGTATTACGTACTAGTAATATAAAAAATTTAGGTGTTGCGGTTATAGTCTGCGAATATAAAAAACAAACATAAAAATTATAAATTTAATTATAAACAGTTTGCCAGTTGCTATATATGTTTTATTAGTAATATTTATTCTGTTCATTTATTTATTAGTTTATATATCTTTTAATGCAGTATGATTTTTATAACTTCCTGCAATAATTTTTTTTAATATTTGAAGTTGATAATTCATTTTTATTTCACTGTTTTCCTATTTGGTTACCTGAAAATTTTCACTTGTAATGCTTGAGTAAATCGTCATGAAATAAAAAAAGTATAAAAACGTTAATAAAAATTGTACAACAAAGTAAAAGCATGAAAATATGATGTAACTTGATCGAAATCTAAACGAAATCTGCTGTAACAGACTAAAAATATTTTTAAAAAAATTGTTTAAAAATTTTTACACATAATATATAATACAACAAATATTGTACTAATAAAAAGTTAATTAATAAGTTAAGAGTTCTTTATATAAAATACATGGAGGGTGCATACGATCTTTTTTAATTAGAATAATACTATTTAATAATTATAAAACAAGCAAAAATTATTACTGGCTTACATCTCACATTTGCACTGCCCGGTCTAATAAGCATTATAGGATATTTTGTAGGTTATAGCTTGATATTTCAATATATACATTATGTAGTTTAATGCGTGCGTGTTTATATTTCTTGTTAACTTCAAAACATACGAGTACATTTTTCTATAAATAATTTATAAATTTTAATTTTTACAAATGTAAATAGAATGCTATCACTTTAAAATTTAATTAAATTTAAAGTGGTGTGAATTTCTAATCATCCACTCTTCACCTTAACTAATCTATCTTCAAGCCTCAATTACTCTCAGAAGATATACGACTACCTTTTCAAAGTAGTAAGACAGCCTTGCTATGGTTTCCATATACAGGTCTTTTAAACTGGCAGAGTTCTAACATTGACTTGATTGCTACACTGCCAGGACTATTATGCCGACAGGATTGTTACATTGACATCGTTGTAACACTCACATGGTTGTTATATTGACTTAGTTGTTATACTGACAGGTTTGGTGCATGAATAATGATTTTACATTGCTTAGGATAGTACAGTGACTTGATTGTTAAACTGTTAAATTATTAAATTATATAATTATTAAATTAAATTATTAAGTTAAATTATTAATGACGCTAGTAATCTTATCATGTGTGTTTATTGTACAAATTTACTAACACATATCACAGAAGTACACCATTAGGTAATAGACTTTCAAAAATACAAAACATCAAACAGAGTTATACTATTTTGAAACAAATTCAGAAAAATTTTATATTAATTTCTAGTATCTTTTCTCAATTTATTTTGTATGATAAACTAGCATTTCAATTTTTTTGAGGTGACTACTGACTGCTTGCATATACCATATACTATCCATATACTCTTTCAAAAATTATTACTGTTTCTTTGTAATAAGATGATTGCATTTGTGATTAAACCATATTAGCTAAAATCCCTTTAATTCAGGTTTCGGTTATTTTATTAACCATAACACTGATTTTATTATTTTTTAATTATTTTTTTATGAGAAAACAAATCAAATGTGGGATTCACAAGTGTTGGGGTTCTGGCTTATTTCATGATTTCAGTCATGACATAAGCTGCTTCTTTTCAGTACACTTGTAGCTTATCTGAACTTAAATTCTTTCATAATAAATTGATTATATATTCATAATATGGACTGGACACCTAAAGTGCATCAACCTCACATAGAGTACTTTCAAAATTTTACATATCTTAAAACTTTAATGGGGACATTTATTTTGGATGTCGTTTACCAAGTTAGCCTGTAAAATGCTGGTTCGCAATAATTATTGACTCTCTTTTCTTAGAAGTGGCTTGAAGTAATGTTTATTAAATACTAAGTTATATTTAAAAGTTGTTGTATTTTATTGTCAATCATATGTGTTTAAATAAATTCCTGATTCGCTTTATAGGCCAGTGTATGATTTTAATGCATTTGATATTTTTAAACTTGTTCCAATACAATTAAATTGAAGTATGTTAATTCCAAACTTGAACTGCATGTTCGAACTCCCAATTGACCCATTTATTGCCAAAAATGCAGTTTTCGATTTATAATTATTTTTTTTTTTAAATTTAATTCTGCAAAAATATTTATTACACTGTGTTAACATAATTAACAAATATACATACATATATATATACAACAGGTTTATTTATTTTGAATAATTTAAATTTGCTTATTCGAAAGTTATAAATTATTTATGTATTAACTTTGATATATAATAAAATTATACGAATTGTTGTCGTTGGTAAATGTATGAATTGTGATTAAAGAAATTATTTTTATCGTTTTTTCGAATAAACGCCACACAGTCGGTAAATATCGGAGAACAAAAATAAACAAATGCGATGATCAAAGTAGACGCTGACGTCTTTTTATCTGGTTTTAAGCAAAATTTATGCAAATTTATGCTATATCAATAATATGGAATTATGTACATATATGTATGTAAGGTGTATTGAAAAAATATACATATTACGAAAATACGAAATTGCGTACGTTCATTTTTTTTTTACTTCCAAAGCACGAGATTAGTTCGTAAATCCCTTAATACGTAATACAAATAATATTTAATTATAAGAAATTGGATTTGCTTATTAAATCTATTTTATGTTTCATGTGATTTGTTTAATATTATAATCAAAATATTTGCAACTACTTCTCATATACTTAATACTTTAATATATTTAAATAGGTTAGGAACTGTACGTGCAAAGATTATTCGTAGTAAGCTAAATAAACGCTGATATCAAAAAAGTATAGAATACTTTACAAAATAATAACAAATCGGTTTTAAATTGCGAAAATACCCGTAATACATTTTAAAATGTAGTAGTAGGCGTAGTAGAGGTTATCTCAGATCCTGATTTCTGGAGGATCCCAGAAGTAAGAGATGAGAACTGATTATTGGGTACATATGATTATTACGTATATATAGGAAATTAGATATTTTTAAGTTAATTATATTGTTACACATGTTTAAAAAGAGATAAATAAAACATAGAAAAGTACCAAAATTCTTAACCTAGTTGTTAAATTCAATTTTTTAAATAATATATGGTATAATTTTTATATTTTATTTTTGTAATTTTTTTTTTTAATAAATCATTATCAATCTAACGAGGGTTGTGCGAACATTTTTAACCAAAATAAGTAGTTTATTATTTTCTTTTTTTTTGTGGATATTCATTAATAAGTCCTTTCGAACCAAGGATAAAAATTCGACTGTACGTCGATTTAAGACTAGTAATTCACATTTTTCTTCATCTCCTAAAAGAGTTCGTCAATGACTTTTTTATTATAAACCTTTTGTATAAGTATCTTGTAACTGAACCATAACTATATACTCTACAATATATTCTATACTTCCAACCTATGCGATATCAGTTCACATTAAGTCCACATTATTTATGTAACTTTAGTTTTTCATTCCTTGAATTTTTTCCGTTAAAAAAAAAGTTGTTTTTAGTCAATATCCTATTCAATTCTCTATTGTGCCTAAAAACTCCTCTGTGGTAATACCACCGGTTCACTTCTTAAAGCTGAGTTAGCTGTCATTGATATCTATCTGTATATTTAAGTAAATATTTTTGCTTTTCTTTGTTAGCATAAAAGCAAAAATTTAAAATAAGTTACGAGTATTTGATTTAAAAAAGAAAAAGTCCGTTGATATGCAATTTTTTATGCGTAAGGTTTATATACTTCTCACAATTCCGTACTCTTTTGGGAATCGTTTGGGGCGAGATTCGAAAATGGGCACTTAACATTTGTGTACGTGCCAAGAGAAATTATTGTACAGTTTAAATGTATTCAAAAGTAATTTCCTATAATTGGCAATAGTAAAAACACACATATTGTAAGTAAATTATATAAAATAAAAATGTTAAAAATATTTCTGAGCAATAAATAGAAGTCATTAGTCAATTTTCTAATTCATGTGCCGGACAAACAAAAGTTAGCATGAAAGATTTTGATGCAAAAAATGAAAACCTAAAAATAAACGAATTAGCAGTTGATTTTTTTGATAAATAAAACCAAAAATAAAATTAAATTGGTTTACGTTTGACGACATGAATTCACAATTACGTTGATTTAATTATTGTGGCGCAGAAAGCAAATTCAAATGAAAATTGCACGAATCGTTTCAGTTCACTTCAACTGACTACTCTTAATAATTGCAAGCCTGTCAAGCAATTGACAACTGACATTTCATACGATTATACGCATACGTAAATACTATAGATAATAACAAATATCAAAAAATTTATTTATTTATTTACCTGCATTTCATTTTAGAAGTAAAGTAATTGTTACTCTTCTACTTTGTTATTATTGTATCCCATCTAAATTAATGATAACTTATTAAAAAGTTTAATGTTTGGAACGAACGTTATATTAAATAAAGCCAAAGTCTTCAAATAAATAAAAATTGTAATTATTATTCTAAATGCTAATAAATTTATCAAAATATATTTTTTCAAATATATCACTTGTGGAAATATATCACTTAAATGAGATATATTAAAATGATTTAATATATAATTAACTAAAAAAGTAATAATTTTTATGATTTTATTTTAGTGTTAATCCTAAAGGTTAAAGTTTTCTAAAGTTGCTATGGAAAATGATGTAGTATTATTTAATATTGTTTCTAATTAAGCTAGACTTCTTAATGTGATATAAAAAATTATTTAAAATTACTCAACTTTGAATTTGTAATAATATACGTAGCATGTTCAGCGTGTTTACATGTATTTAGCCAACTCGCAACATTCGTGTATAAATACAATTTATATTTATTTTTTTATTTACAAATAATATCATTTAATTAAATTTTGCTTCTACACATATTGTATTCTATCTTATTTTTTTTTTTTTTTTTCTTTGAACTGACACTTATGACACCCATTTAGCCACCGTATCCAGCGGTTACCTATACGTACTTTACACGAGCTAATTGCTAATTAAATTTAAATACCAACATCTAGCTATATTTTAAAAAATGTGTACAAATTCAAGGTTATCTGTTTCGCATTTAATATATCAACACATCTATGCATTACAGGTAATGCTAACATGCTAACATCTACAAAAAGTACAATAATAGTTTTATTAAATAAATTATATTTAGCCTTATGCTGACTCTACCATAAAGTTATGTAAAAACATAAATAAAATATATTAGTGATAGGGATTTTAATTAAGTTTTTATTTCGATATATTACCATTAGATCTAAAATACCAGATCCTTTTAAGATAATTTTCAATGACTTGTCGGCACATAGTTGGCAATAGCTCTTCGATAACTTGTTAGATGTTCGTTATCAAAGTATTGAGACTTTAGAGACCACTCATATAACCACAATTTTTTATATAACCCTCAAAAAAGGAAAATTTTCAACATTTTCTCTTGATTTTGTGGTCAAATTCACATCACCAAAGCATAATATTAGAGATCCATACAATTTGTTGCGCATGAAGCTTGAAAACAGCATCATCATGTTGGAACCGCTTATATCCACATCGATACCTTTAAAATCACACACAAAAAATTGAAAATCATGTGGCTGTGTGGATTTATATGTTATTATACTTTTCACTTTTTGTGCATGTACTGGCCTACACTTTCTTGGGAATACTCACTGCCTTAAATACGGCAATTTTGTTTTTTGATCTATCCACCAATTGAAAATTTTACGTTATCACTGAAGAAAATTTGATGCATGAACACCTACTGTAGTGACGTTATTTTTGTAGTAAGTTTTTACAATTATAACACTTGAGCGGTGGTTCACCGATTGAAAATTGGTAAACCTTAAACTAAACATATGACAGCCTTTATAAAATAAAACGTTGTACATAAAATATTTACAAAAACACGTCAGAAGATAACGACGGTAACACTCCAGGTTAGCAGAAAGAAACGCAATATCTTCGCTAATTGGTAGAATATGTACCCATAGTGGTGAACTGGAAGAACTATCTGACAGGAAACTTGACTTATTGACAAATTATATCTTATATGGAAGCAGTTCAGAATCATTTAGATTTAATATTTTAGTTTTAATATTATTATTAACATATTAGGTAGAAGGAGAAGGTTGACAGATTATCAAATTCAAAAAATTGGTTAGTACAATTTTCATTTTCAATTAGTAAATCAGGGGCGGAATTTATAACACTTTAAATTACTTTCATAACTCTTTAGATATTTTGCCAGAGTAACAAGATTACGCTGAAATTAACACCTGTTCAACCTGATCAAGAGTAAATTTAGATTGAATTCAAATTTACCAAACGTTATAAGTGTCCCGGCTTCGAACCGGAAATATATATCGGTTCGGTTCCGCTTTTCGCTACGACAAAGATATCGTTTTTTTTCGGTTTTCGGTTCGGTTCCGGTTCGAAGTCCTGATTTAAATAATAAAATTAATTTAAACCATGCTCACAATAAATTCTAAATAACACGTGTACCCATGATATTATTTTATATTAGGGGTATTTAGGACGTGCTCGGTATCGAGTTTTTTCGGTTATTAAGTCATGGTTAATTTTTTAAATTAAAAGTTATATATGTTCTACTTGTTATAAATCCATGATAACGCTAAAAATATAAAATATATGTTTACATATATGAAAAAGTTAAGAATTGATGCTAAAATTGGAAAGTTAATACAGTGATGAAAATATAACGACATTAGTGAATTCCTGGAATTAGATATAATATATAACGAAAATAGAAAAGAGTAGTTTATGTTATACTAGTCTAAATGAAAAGAGTAGTGTTACTGTATATCGAAACTATGTGCTAACAAGTCTTATAATATATATGTACATACATATACACTATCGCAGAGGTACAATAATGAAATTATCGTCGAACATATTCGAATATCTAAACATATTCATATTGAGGCAATTGACTAAAATGTTATTTTTATTTTTCTAATTACATACTCATTTCCAATCTACACATGTTATATGCAGTTTAAGATAATAAAGCAAAATAAATTATATTTGCAAATAAATTTTTCTGATAAAATAATGAAAATTTTGAATTTTCGCTAAGTCATTAACATTTTAAACATTATAGTAAATGTACAAACATATATCAAAATTATTTTCTATTTATTTTATCTTTTGGTTTTTTAATTTTTTAAGTCTCATCTCAGAATTTACATACATTTTTGATGCACGCCGCTTTATTATTATTAAATTTAGCAAGTCAATATTATTTATATAGATATTTTTAGCAACGTTCCATTTATATAGTGAAATACATATATACATACTCATGTACAGCTATTTCTTTATTAATTAGTACTAAACAAGTGAGTAAATATTTTTTTTAAAAGTTATTTAAATTAACAAATTATTTAAATAGTAAAATAAATTTAATTAATTCACACATGTTGATAATATGCAATAAAACTTGTTCGGCGGTGAAAATTTTGCTTCTCCATTGAGACAATTTTGAAATTAGCAATTAATGCGTCACGCATCAGGTTATTATATTCAAATTTAGTGCAGTCATGTAATTATGGCTAAAAACTGCTTAAATTTTTTATATTACAATTGACTTTTTTTCCGAGTACCCAAAATATCCATTTGGTCCATTTGGTAATGGTCACATTCACTTTCCGATATCTTGCTATTGTTGTTATAAACGTCGGAATATTCACCTCTTATTGTGGTAAAGGCTGTATGTTATGTTAAAATTTTCTGGAGCATGTAGTAAATTATGATGATGATAATGATGAAAAAGATATTAAATATATATTTGCAATATTATTTGCAGTGCTATTGTAATTGTGAGACAAATGTCAGATGTCATCGAGCGATGAAAACAGAGATCTGAGACGTGTGATGTTACAGATCTCTCGAAAAGAGGGAAGAAGAAAAATTTCGGAAAGGATGGCTAGAATAAATGGAATACTAGAGAGTATAAATTCGAATTCATTAAAATCAAAATTTTTTTATTTAACCTTTACAATCCCAATTTTTCTATTTTAACCTGTTATTACTAAAGATCTTGATGCGTAGGAGAAAACGGGTTACAGATTTGAGCAGACTCAAAAACTGTTCAAAAATCAAAACAGAGAAATAAGAGACTTTATTGTCAAAAGCATATTGAATATCACGTAAAATTCCTTTTCACTACTCTTTGTTCTCAAATATAATTTAATAATATTGCTCAGATATATATGTAGTATTGTTTCACTTTTAAAAAAATTGTTTTCTAGATATAGTGAATAATCTATATAATGGAAATTGTGAGCGTATGTAAATGTTCTTCAATCTTGGAAATTATGTGTAAAGGACAATAATTATTCGTTATAAGATCGAAATGGGTTTATGGCTTATTTGTTTTGGAGATAAATAATATTTGTAGATATTTGTGTGTGATTTATTTTGATTAGTTAATGTTTACAACCTTTGTCTCAGAGTTGAGTTATTTCAAATATGATAATGATGTGGTAATGACAGTTTGAATAATACGTCACTTACCTATGTCGAAATTTTTAGTGAAATATTTAAAGAAGGGTTAATTAAAGATCTTCAAAAGTTTTTTATGTAATTCATATAGAATTTATTATTAACGAACATTCAGTTTTGTTCTAAATTCTTAAGAATTATTGTTTATTGTCATTAGTCAAACATTATATTTAAGCTAATATATATGTATTCACAATTTTCTTATATATTATTTAAAAAAGAAAAAGTTAAAGCTAAATTTGGTTACAGTCACGTTTTGCTTTTAGGAACTTTTTTGTTTTATTATTAAACAAATTATTAACGTATTTATGAGAAGAGTTAATGGATTAACTTTACAAATCAATTAAAAATACGTTATAAATTTTATTTTTCATAAATACGAGTATATTAAATTTAAGTTAAACATTTAGTAATCGTGAAAAAAGATCATTACTATTTTGAATTTAGGTCATATGATTGCCGCATTAATAATACCTCAGGCATTAATGTAAATAATTTTTAGTTTTTTTATCACATTTTCTAATATAACTTAACTAATTGCAAATTAAATTTCACTCTTTTTGGGGTAAGTCAAACACCTGTTGGCAAATATTTAGAATGTAAATAAACGCTTATAATGACTGTGAAGATATTAAATATTTTTTTAAAATGTGGTCATATGTATGGAACGAATTATTTTGTAGGCCATAACATATGTATATATCCACAAATAAAATCATTTTTTTATTAAAAAAATACTTTCTTAATTAAAATTTTAAATTTAATTTTATTTAAGGCAAAGTCAGCAGACCTACTCGGTATGAATAGAAATTATGCTTTACTTTTACAAATATCTCTATTTTTCAAAAAGCAATGGAAACTCTTAAAATACTAAATAGTTAAGACTTAATGATTCAAATTACAGACAGGGTTTAATTGCAACAGTTCATTCATTTAATGACATAGTCCACAGTACCATATTTACAAAGTACCATATTTACTAATATGGTACTGTGTTCTAGGGTTAAAACATATTAGTAAATATGGTACTGTGCATATAAACATAACATACATAAAACTTTGTTATTTCTATTTTGATTTCACATAAGTTACAGAAGTCAGATATCGATAATTTGGCTTCACTAAGTTCAACTACATATTTTATGACTATGTTTTCAATTGTTAATAAATATAATTATATTAAAATAAATTAAAATTAAATTAAATTCTAAATAAACGTAATACTTACTGACTTTTAGTAGTGCTCATAGGTAATTTAATATTTTTTAAAATTGAAGACTGCTCATGTTCTCAATGAGTTGATAATGAGATGATTTTTTCCCTCTTTTCTCCAAAGTTGTGCTCAATACGAAAATACTATACAGCTATGTATAAAAATACATTATAGGAATATTATTTAAAATTACAATAATCACATTTAATTCAATATAGATATAGGTTTGCTTACCCATCTATTATGTTATTAATTACATATTTAAAAAAAATGTGTATTGTAAATTTGAATGGAGTTATCCTTAAATAGAACTTTTTAACAATATAGGTTGGGTTAGGTTATACCTGCGATCCCAAGGGATCCAATTAGGTCTATAGGCCCATTGTGCTACCGTATTATTAAAAACCCAAGGGTTAAAACCATTTAGAACTTTTGGCAAAGCTAAACGTCGCCACGATCCTCAACGAAGAAAGCCTCTAAAGTGTTGAGGAGGCGAAGTAGGTAGGAGGGACTTTTATCGTCCTCACCACAACTGCGGCAGATATGGATGAAAGGGAGATTTAGCCTCCTAGCATGGTTACCTAAAATAGAATGTAAGAAAACTTACTGATAGCAAGACTGATATCTCTACAGGACATATTGATGAGAGAGTTTGATTTCCTGTTTGCATGATGCCAGTTTGCATGATGTCAACAATATGTCCAGATTGTTTAGGTATTCCGAGTGGTTTCTTGAAGTACCTTTTTAACAATGTAACAAGAGTAACAAAACAAATACACGTCTTATGTGTTATTGATGTGAAATACATATGTAAATTCAAATTTCACTTTTTATTTTAAAGTATTTTAATACTATATAGCTATTATTAGGTTGACACTTTGAAAATGTAAACTTCATGCTTATTGAAGTGGATGCTTATTTTGTTATTTTGAGTGTGCACTTAGATCTGTTGAAATATAAAAATTTCTGTACAAATCATTTTGCAAAATTTCTTAGAATGAATGATGTCTTGTTCAATAACAACAGCTAAGTTAACAAGTGTCAACATTTACAGATGTTTCTAACACGGAATGACAACATAATAAACATTAAACACTATAATAAAAATTCAATTTATATTATGTAAATGATTAATACGCGTTAAGGGTTAATTAGTTTAAATTTTTGATGCTGTCTATCCGGATAATTCAGTTTTAACTGGATTAATACAGATGTAATT
>NC_051847.1:117643070-117710364 GCF_002237135.1 Teleopsis dalmanni
ACGTTGTTCATTTACTGTTGTACTTGTTGTACTTGTAGCATTAGCATTAGCATTTGTGATAGTTGATGTGTTGATTTCTTTGGTATTTTTACAGCAGCCGCTGCCATGTTCATGTTCCACCAAGTCATTATATGTCGATCTTACTTTACCTGTGCGTCTAATAGAGTGTCCACGTCGACAGCGACGGCGCCCTAATGTCATGGCTGGGTAAAGCGAATCCTTCTGACAACATGATTTCATTTCCGGTTCATTTGTCTCTTCAATCTCATCGCCATCTTCCTCACCAATAGCTTCTTCAATCGCCATCAACTTTGGTGCAGATTTGGAACGTTCCAATGGTGGCCGATAATTGTTACCACCGACACTTAAAAGTATTTTGCGGCGCGGCAAACTTGGATTATCATAAGCTGCATTAGCAAGACTGAGACGAGCATTCTGCTTAAGAATTTTTTCACGTTTAAATTCACGTAGAGCGCTCTCTAAGTTTTCCTGGAGAACAAAATAAAATTGTTATTCAAAATATTATTCGTAGATCAATCTTATGTAAGATTTATTTACCTTTAGAGTATTGCATAATTCTTGCACAACTTTCTCCTTGCTGCATAGCACTGCATGACAACGTAATTCATGCTTGAGTTTGCGTCCTTCGTGCCGATATACCCAACAAAATACACGTGGATAATTTTTTGGTGCACAGCAATGTGTAATCCGATTCGCCCAATATTCTGTCAGTCCATGTTGTCTAGTGGTTGCTTTTAAGCCGGAAGCACAAACTTTAATACGCATAATAACATCTGGTTTATTGTTTTGAGTATAGTTTCGCCAAAGTGTATTCAGTTGTTTCTCAACACAACCTTCACCTAAAAGGAAAATAGATACTCTCAAATATTTGTAAAAAAAATTTATTTTCTTTGCTTACCTTTGGCCCAACCAGTAAGCACGTTGCCCAAATAAGACACCTTAAACTCTGGATCTGGTGAACTGATCTCTACGCTATGTGTGCGTTTAAACCACAATTTACCCAAACCACGTGAAATGGTACGAAAGGCTTTGGCACCCAAATCTTCATTGCGATCCTCCTGCACATGCGTTACGCTTACTAATTCATTGCGACTACCGCCAAACAAATCACGAGAGTCTGTTGTCAATGTTATGACACCATTTGCGACCACATCACCGTCTTCCTTAGCGTATTTCTTGAAACGCTCCAGGTAGGCACCGTTGCTACGTCGCCGTCCACCAAACGTGTTGAATTTGGCACCATCGCCACGGTTTTGTCGTTTTTGCTCCTCTTTTTCAACTTTTTCAATTTTTTTGGCATTGTAAGTGTTGCCAAGTAAACGCGCAATTGAAGAGCTTTTGACAAATTTGTGTTGTCGCGGTGGTGTGCCAATTGGTACAGGCGGTTCACTGTACACATTAGTTGTTGGTGTTGTTTGAGTGCAACTTATGGATGCGTTTTGTGTACCATTTTCCTTTTCTGTTGGTGTTGGTCTTACAGTTGCAGTAGTAAAGGCAGTAGCCTTTTGATTACTCTTTTTACTACTAAATGAAAATAATGACAAACGTTCTTTTGTTGTTTGTTTCTTTAGTTCCGTATTTTCACCACTTTTCGTTTTATTGTTGTTATTTTTTGTTGAATTGTTTATTGTTGTTGTTGTTTGCGTATTTGGCACATAATTTTGTATGTTATGTGTGGAATTTTTGGCAGATTTTGGCACATTTTCGCTATTTAACAAAACTCTATTGTCTGCTTTTTTGTTGGTACTTACTTTATTGGCGTTATAATTAGTATTATTATCAATATTGTTGTTATTGTAAATATTGTTGCACTTGGTCAATACAAAATCGACTTCATCTTTGGATTCATTTATTAATAAAGCAGCAGTATTGTTGCTTGTCTCACAATTATTTCTATTAGTGGCCATTTTGTTTTGACTTTATATGAAAAAATTATTGTTGTAGCCTTTTATTAATTGTTTTTTTTTTTTTGATAAATTTTTTAGCACTTAATGCTGATTGGCGACCGATGGTTAAGATTACCATTCACAAATCTTTTGTTTAATATTAACTTCAAATTTGATTATTTATATCATTATCACAATGGGCATAAGCATTAAGTTTGAAAACGTATGAAGTACGAGGAAAGATCTGCAATTGATAAGAAAACATTCATCAGACAATTGAAATAAAATATTTATTAGATAAGATAAATTTCAATTCATTTAAATTTAAAAATAAATAAATATATGCAAAATTTGAGTTTTATGAACAATATAGTATATATACATATTTATAATAAATATATATATGTTAATATAATAAATATTAGTATAACTGATGAGAAAAAATATATACATAAAAAATAGGTTTTATTTTTTTAAGAATATTAATTTTTATTTCGAGCGTTTATTTTTTGTATATTTTTATACAGCGGTCAAAAAAAGTATTCGACATTAACTAAATTTTTGTTAAATGTTGTAATAATAACAAAAAGAAACAGAAAAATGAAAAAAAAAAATAATGCAATTTTAAACATTTGTATTCTGTTTATTTGTTTTAATTGTTTTTACTCCAAAAATTTAAAAATATAATAACAAAAAAAGCAATTCTATTGCGGAATATTAAAAATAAAGCAAAAAAAGTATTCGACATTTATGCAATAAACTGCAATTTTGGTTAGCAAAAAAGGGGGAAATCCAATTTTTCCAATTGTTTTCTATGAAGAAAGCAGCGTTTGGCTCCTTATTATAAAGCGTTTTCTGAAGTGGAGTCGTAATATGTTCCCTTAATGGATGGTAAGGGAACAGAAGTTTCTGAAAAAGTGTTAAAGTATTTGTAATTAAACATTATAAAAATGGATTAAGTGAAAAAAAATTGGTGAAATAGTAAATAGACCAAGAACTACCATATAATAATATTATAAAAAAATGGAAAATGAAAACGAAATGGGTCGAAAATAATCAAACATTCGGTCGGCGTAAAGCACTTTTCAAATCTGATGAGCAGTGGTTAGTACGCCAAATTCAAAAAAAAATTCCAAAAGAAATACCACAATTTTTTTATAATAACGTTAAGGAATATTTGGGAGAACAGGTCACATCACAAACTATTCGATATTCGCTTAAAATTAATGGTTATAGAGGAAGAATAAAATCAAATGTCGAATACTTTTTTTGACCGCAGTACGTATTTCGGCAAATTCGCTTTTGCCTTCATAAGGAAAGTTCTTAATATTATTATTTTTAGGTATTTATTAATAATAATTATTAATTATTAAGATTATTAATTTATTATTAATAATATTATTATTAGAAATTCTTCTGATGAAGGCAAAAGTTAATTTCCCGAAATAGGTATAGAAATATATACAAAATTAACGCTCGAAATAAAAATTAATATTGTTAAAAAAAAAAATAAAACAGATTTTAAAGTGATTTCGACGTAACAACGCAAAAATTCAAAACAAAATTATATAAAAAAAAAATTTATAAAAAAAAATTTATAAAAAAAAAATTATAATAAAAATGTAAAATATATATATGCATATATATTAAATATAAATATAAAAAATATAATTATAAAAAAAAAATAAACGTAACATAATATTATTATTAGAGGATTTTGATTACCTCAATCGGACTATTTTAGTTATTTATTTACAAAATATGAAAATTTTAAATAGGAAAATTATGAACTAATCAGATCTTACAGTGAGAAATAAATTCCTGAAATATTTTATATATCAATTAAAATATGTAATATCAAAATATTTTAATGAAGAATATTTTACGAATGTAAAATATTGTAAACAAATTTTTAACAACTACATGAGAGTATCTGCCTATTTTCTATAGAATTTTAAAATTCGAAAGGAACTGTATTCTTTAAAATCCATTCAAATTTTTTCTACTACATAATGTATACATTAGTGTTGAGTTGAAGACTGATTTAGTTGATGAAAACAAGAGGACAAGAAACTTTGATGTAAATTCAAAAGCTATGCACAACGACGAAACAAAAAAATAGGTATATCAAAATTATATAAGTATGCTTAAAAGTGAAAATATGTTCAATTTCTAATTTAATTATTTTAGTAAGGAAAGTTAAGACATTTTTGTAATTAGATGACAACATTATGTTCAGGTTTGAGTTTAAATAATTGAATTTTTGACTGACCATACAGCTGTTACGAGTATTGCCAATGACCTATCATCACTGGTTTTGGAAATAGTTCCTGTACATATTTATTTATTCAAAAATAATTTATTCGAGACTGCAAGTACCAGGAATCCAACTAGTGCCCTGACAAATTTGAAGCTCAGAATCAGTGCATTTTAGCCAACTGAAAATTCACTATACTTAATTTGTAACAAATATATATGATGTGTTTTTGACATCAAAGTTTTATATGTAGTTGGATGCATATAGTGAACAAATCAATATATATTTACTCAAAACAATCAATTTATCCAGGAAAAACCAAAAGAAAATCACAAAAATATATAAGAAATAAATGAATGTGATATAATTAGTATATGGTTACCAATATAATTTTTAGATTTTAATATATTAAATCAACATATTGAAATTAATCATATCAGCAATATTTTATATAAATATGACGACTTGAAATAATTTACTGACGGTTCACATTGATGAAGTCATGAGATAGTTTTGGTTAGAATCAATTCAATAAAAAAAAGTGTTCAAAAAACAATTTAGTAATACTTCTTATTTGGTACAATTCCCTTATTTACAATATAACAAATTTTATTTTTTATATTAAAAATCATTTTACAGAGTTCATCTATAGAAATTGTATTCACATTTTTATTCCGTGTTTTTATCGTAATTAAACAAGAGTTTTTTATTTTTCTTTTTTTCAGCATCAACCGAATGCCTATGTGAAGTCAAGGGTTAATTTTATAATTAAATGAATAATTAATACGGTTTTGTTAATGTATTACTTTAGTAAATCATAATCAGAATGTTTAATTTATATATACTTCACTATTTCTTAAATGTTCAAATTATTTGATGTCAAATTCTTTTAACTAATAAAACTATATATATATTTATTAAAATATTTATTTTGGATTTTTAATAGAAATAACTGCGAATAGTTGTAAAAAAAACATTATATCTAAAATACATTTTAGATAGAAATATATGTATATATTTTGTACACTAACAACCAAATATAGATTACCAATAAAGAAGATTTGTTATATTGAATAATATTTACACAATTTTAATGATAGATAATACATTACATGAACAACACTTTAACGTTATTAAAATATACAAGTCTATTTAATATTAAAATTAAATGTTTCAAAATTGGTAATAAGTTTGAAGCACTAACTTAGTTATATAATATCACATGAACAGAAATTCAATTGTTCATCAAAATGTAGTGATAAAAAGGTATTGAAATTTTTTCATGATTTTTTAAAAAGTACGATTTATATCTATAATCCAAACACGATTAAAGAACTGATTAATCCTCATTTGAATGCGATTATGTTTTTATTAGGGTATGTAAAGTAAAGCAAAGGTGGCCACTTAAATTCACAAACATTTGTGATAAGATTTATTTTAAATAAATTCAAATAAATTAAAAAGGATTTAAAAAGACACATCTAAAATACAAAAACCATATTCACTAAAGTATCATACACTTCAAAGCACGATTGGTTTTTTATTCTATTTTAATTAACTAGTAGTCATATCAATTAAATTTTAGATATACAAACCCCTTAGATTCTTTATATCAAGGCACAATAGATTTAAATCATTACGGTTTATTCGATTTATTGTATATATTAAAAATTTTGTATTTAAATTTATATATGTAATTAATATAATGATCTTGTCGTAATTTAATTAGTTATAATTTGCAAAGATCTTATTTTTTATTCATTTATTTTTAATTTTTATTATTATTACTTTAACATATGTTTATAAACAAATTAATTTGTTATAGTAATTTATTTAAATAAACTTTAATTAACATCAACAGTATGCAAAATTATAATTATTCCACTTTTTTTGGACAAAAGAAAAACCAAAATAATAATTTACGATTTCATTGATTAATTAATTTTGGTTATATCAAGTTTAATAAAAATTATTTATCCATAATTGATTAATATTAACACTGTTTTGTAAATTGCGAATAAATGAAATTTATTTATTTATTTTATTTTATTACATACACCAGATACAGATGGGTTATTACGGCGGCAAACCAGTATCTACGAGATTTCAATTAAATTTATTTAGCGACTTAGCCGTGAACTCCGAATGCGAATTACTGTTTCTGCTGCTGTTGCCCGACTATTTGAGAACACGACTTGAACCAAGCGACTAGGCTTTCGCCTGCTCGAACTCAAATATTCGTGAATACTCGTAAGTTCTTATCGTTATTGTTGGTGAACTATACCGCACCATAGCTTCAATGCAATATCTCGATAAGATATTATTCAAATGTATTTTAATCATATACTTAATTTTTTTTTTATAAATTTCAATCAAAATTTAATTGAAAAATAAATTCAAAACACTTATCATGATAAACGAAAATTTTTTTTATCTGCAATCGAATATTGATTATACAAATAATTATTGAGAGATTGATTAATAGACTACTAGGATCTACACTTGCAGTTCCAAAACAAAAAACTGTTGCATTTTTTGAAACATTTTGGTACTATCATAACGTGATACCTTATAGGCACAAGTCAAAGATATGGGAAATGAAGATTAGTTGTGGCAGACACACCTTTTATTTTATAAGTCATAAAACTTAAACTGATATTTGTATTTTGGTTATTTATTTATATGGTAAATTAAATAATACGATAAAAAATCGATTATTACTATTTTTGTAAAAATAATTTTCAGCACAGGTACAAGTGCCTTTTCTTAAAATTGGAAATGTTCATACGAAGGATTCCTAAATTTTACATTCATTTAAAAATAAATTATTTAATATTTTTTTTTTTCATTTTAAATTTAGTTTTTCTTGAAAAAAGTGAGAATTAAAAAATTCTAGCATTTAAATATTTTTATTTTTCAATGCGCAATTTATATTTTTAAGTCGAGATGAAGTCTGATTGAATTAAAGAGCACAAAAGGCAGTTAATGATTTATAAATAGTTAAATTTAAATATTTTGAATCTACAATAAGTAGATATCAAGTACTTTACAATCTCTGATCGCTGAACTCAAATTTTCTTGATAATAACCTACCTAACATTTATGAACTTAAAATAATTTACAGTTGGATTATCTTTAAATATAATTAGAAAGTAAGAGGTCTAACTAATGCATATAGATACTAGTTGGAGAATATAGTTGGAGAGAAATTCAAGCATATTGATTTTTATATGTAACTCTTAATATTTTAGCTTTCCAATCAATAGGATATCTGTTACTTCACACGATATCATATAAGCTGTGTATTAAAAATTGTTGAACTGCCTAATCTGTATATATTATATATCTCTTCTATAGCCACAAGACCTTCATTTGAATTAATCTATTTAACTTATTGTATTAACTTTATACTGATTTGTTTAAAATATTTTCTGAAATATATTCTAGTGAAAATTCGCATGTTATAACTTTTTTATTATGTGAATCTTCAATTAAATAATCAAGATAGTGTTATTTCTATAAGGATATAGGTATTAAATTTTTTAAATGTTTCGAATAATTCGGGTATGCGTTTTGCATCGCATAGTTAGAATACTGATAAATTCGAAATAGTAAACACTATTCGTCGATTAGTTAGAATATCAAATAATTGGAATAATAAGAAAAACACTAATCCAGATCATACCACAGTCAGATAATTATTCTTACTGGTTTCATATTTTTGATTAAATTTATTGCAAGTAATAAAATTAATCATAAAGGTTCTTTTGTTTCCAAAAAGTAGTAAAGATATAACGAACGATACGCTTAATAATATAAAAATAAGTATGATTAATATTAATTAAAAAGAAATTTAAACTTTGTTTTTGTTACTATTTTTATTGCATTAGATTAGGGTTAAGCTAAAAAAATTATATAATATTGTTTTTAAACAACTTAAGCAAAATATTACAGCTGGACTATGTATAACAGATAATATATAGTCCAGCGTTATTAAACCAGTGCATTATTCAATTGAGGTGTAGTATTTATTTTTAAATATGATTAACATTTAAGCAGTAAAAGACTATTGGGCGGCAAGTCACACGAGTCTCTAATCATTTTACACTCTAATACTTTTTAATTACTCTGGAATGAAAATTTGTTTATAATATTTTCGTGCTATTCACACACACATTAGTATTTGTTCAGCGATAAATAAATGCTGATAACATAAATGTGGTTCATATTGGCATGTGAATGTGATATATTTGCCAAATGTTAGGTAAATTAATTATTATTCACGTGAAAAGGAAATTATAAATATTTATACGTGATTTACGGATTTATTAATAAATCATGCTTTGTATTGTAAAATTTATTGTACTTAAGAATGTTAGTTTGTTTTGGTTTTTCGTCTGTTTTCGTAAGACGTATAAAATCTAATCTTTATAAAAAGCGCGTGAGAGTACCTATAGTACATATAATAATCAGAATGCCCTGAGAAGAATGAGTTAGAAATGAGCATTTTCATTAGTAAGCTTGTAATATAAACGAAGTTCCATTAGAGTAATCACTCCATTTCTCTGTACTAATGACTCTACTATTTGCTTCTGTACACAATTCAACACATTAACAGGCCAGCCTATCACATCAAATAACAATGCATAATTCCATGGATGTCTGTCTCAGTTTCTGTTTCTGTAATTAACCGCAAAGACATACGTAAATTACATGAAAATAGCATTAACCCAAGCTGGGTAAGGGCCATTGACTTTTACTGTCGCGTTCGCTAGTAAAAAAAATAATATGTAATTTTACCTGCCCACAAAAGCAAATAAATAATATAATTTTAAATAAATAAAACAAGTACATATTGTTTTTTACTCTAAACTATAAAATCGCAAATCCACAGTTCAACTTAATATACAAATAAACAACACGTGCAGAATAAACTCACCCATGATTAAAATGAATTAAAAGAAAACTTAAGTTTTACAATAAAATTTATAAAACAATGAAACATAAGGAAGCTTAAGCTCAGGCAATTAAATGCTCTACGCGTACGAAATAATAATGAGTTGGACAATATACATACATACATACATATGTAAAGTTTGTATAAAAACTATAAGAAAATATTTATGATTAAGCTTAATTTTTAGGAATATGTTGCAACTATATAGTTTTATATTTAATAACCCTTCTAATTTTTATCAAACCATAAAAAAGAAATTAAAGATTTTTATTGCTTAATTATTAATTAGAAATGAAAACTATTTCCTAATTAATATTAATATAATTAAATAATTATAATTTTTGTAAACGAAAAACATTCGGTTTACAGTTCTGTAATGATCAATTAAATTCATTAACACACATAATTATATGCTCAATACTAGCACTATTTATATACCACTCATATTCTACAAAGAACTGAATAATCCCTTTTACCTTTTAATTTTACTTAATACATATTAGGAAATCAGTTATCCAATAACGATATAGCATTAACCTTTCGATATAGCATTAGAACTTTCAAATTTACATGTGCTTAATTTATAATTAGTTTAGAGTGTAAAATTGATATGAAAAAAAAGTGTAACTGATCGAGAAAAGGACAAAAACTATAAATGCTAATCTAAACAAAAAAATTAAATAAATTGAATAGACTCAATATTATTATTATTATTATTATTATTACATCAGATATTGCGATGCCTAAAGCACTAGTTATACTGGTATTATTTTCCTATTGTTGTGATTAACATTGTAATTGTTGAGTTTATTGACAAATTAAAATCAAACGTCGAAATGCATCTCATAGAAAATGATTTAAAAATATAATTGAAAATTATATGAACTATAAAATGAAACTACTAATGGTAATAATTCCAAAAACAACCGGATTTACATATGTTTTAGAATCATTTGTTATAGACTATTAAGTGGTGCCCTTAAAGCTTCTTTGCTCACTAAAAAAATGAATCAAACTGACCTATCCAATAACAAAAATATCTGCACTTCAACAGCAAAAATTACTAATAATATATTAACTACGTAGATATCAATTAAAAAAAAAAATATTCCCTGTAAAAGCATAGCAAATAAAATCAGAAAACATTCTTATTACAACCTATTTTGAATCATCCTAGCCAATCATATAATTCAAATGATAAACCCAAACAGGTTTTGAACAGTGGTAATATCAAAGTAATTAAATCCTTGTCTTCACAGACCTAACAATGACAGTTGCGCTAACAGTTTCTTCCTATTAATATCAAACAATGACTATTGATGTTAAATATAAGCTATCTAAAATTGCTAATAAACAAGGACAATCTTTCTTGTCATACCTCACCCCACTGATGTGACACAAAACCGAATTTATTGAGGTATATACCTTTCCTCTTTTGCCTTTAATTTGGCATCACTGATGTTTACATGACCACACTTAAATTAGTAAACTATTTCTTTACAACGTTAATAATACAAAGGCAGGACGTATTTATCAAGCTTTTCCTCAGTTTCATATCTAGCGAGCCAATAAGGCAAGCCAAGCCATCTAATATCAACTAGTCGATTCAGACCGCCGATTTGCGCTTTTTACTCTTTAATCATGTAGTAAATGATTAAAGGAGTTTAACTACCGTTACAATACTGTAGCGCTATTGATACAGTATTGTAACTAAAAATGACAATACTTGATTTGACGATCATTACAAAAGTGTAAACAAAAAAATGAGAAGATGATTGCAAAAAAGAAAGTCACAAAGAGTTATATAAAAAGAAATTAAATCGACCGAACATAAAAAATTAAACGACTAAGAGAGTAGTAACAGTGTTGTTTAGCGTGGGTACCTGCCATGAAGGTTCAAAATCACGGTGCTCTACAAATACATGTATCAAGATAATGCACCAGTAAACGCCTCGATTCCAAATGAAGTCAAGTATTTTGGACATGACTTCCTCCTTGGTAACGAGCGAGGTCTACCAATACCTATGCTGATCTTTGGGTCTCAGCACCAACTACACACCGAATAAATGATAAACAAATATTAATCATTCTTCCAGTGTAAGTTTGGGTATTAATCACAACCACTACGACTCTGCCAATCATCATTTGGTCAGGACAGTTGACGCTACCTCGTAGTCCCGTACTACCTGACCCCGTAGTATCAGATTTACATCTCCGGTCGGGTGTCGCAAGTGCCGTGTCACTTATTACCATGCACACTCCAAAACAGTGTCAGCATAACGCCGGGATTTTAGTCGTCTCTTACGACAGGCATGCCTACCTCGGGAATATTCTAACCCCTTACCTGCAGGGGGAGACTACGAGATAAAATATATGTAAGATGCGTACTATCCACTGGCAGTTCCATTAAAATATCTCAACCGCAAGATAATGAAATGCTTTTGCAGAACATAATGATGTTATTATAATGATAATGTTATAATTTTATGGTATTATTGGTTTAATACAAGAATGGTTGAAAAAGAACTTAATAAATCAATAGTTTTTTAATTGATGAAATCAGATGCAGAAAGAAATTGAAAGTAGCACCGTAAGTCGAATTAGTGCTGGGTCGCTTTGTATATTTGTGCCTTGTAATGATAATATCGTAATAAAGAATATAATGTTTTTTGATCTTATCAAACTGGAAAAGTATTCTATTTTAGTTTCTAGTTTTATTAAAATCTATATGATGTTTTAAAAGCTTTAACATTTGGAACTACTTCAATTTTGTTTCAGATTGCCTGTATAATTAATTTGAAATTGATTTGTTGATAGAACTGTCTCTCTGTTTTACTCTCTCTCTCTTTCACTCGTTTTCTCTCTGTCTCTCTCTCTCTCTCTCTCTTTCATTTTCTCTTTCTTTTTTATATTTGTTTTGCCTCTTTTGATGTTTTGCGATGTTAGATATTGTTGTACTAATAACTGAGGAGAAGGATACATATAGCTATTATACCCTGACCCAAAAGTCGAATTAGTGCACCTTAAGTCGAATTAGTGCTGTGTTATATGGAAAATAGAAAAGGTATTTAAAAGCACTCCTACCTATTTTTAATTTGCAGTATACTACATTTTGCAGTTAGTATCTAAAGTTGCCAGGTCATGTCAATCAATGATAGAAAGAAAGCATAGATATTGCGTTGTAATCTGCGTTTCTGAATTTATAAGGCGTTTGAAACAAAACGAAAATATTTGAATATACATAGTTAATTAAATAACGCCAATTTATGAAATGTATATCCGATAAGTGTGCAGAAGAAATGTGTTTAGTGTTTTTAAAAACAAATTATTACCAGTTTATTAAATTTAAGTGCATATTTATCATTTTAACTTTATATTTTATATACAATGGAAATTAATTAATAAATCCACGCGAAATCATAATGTGATGATTTAAATATTTATTGTAGATTGATATTAAAAACCAATTTGTAAATATATCTGATCATTGTTAAATAAGTTGTTTGTTTTGCTAATTTTTGTTTATAAACTTAAATGTTATTGTATCTCATAACTCGTAACAGATGAATGTTTATACTCGTATTATAAAATATAAACAAAATTATAAAAAGAAAATATTTTGAGCTTATTTTATAAACTTAATTTAATTCCTAACACTTGTTTTTATTCAGTTTTCAAAGAAATAAAAAAAGAATTTGAATATTTAGATGTTAATAGTGTTTAAATATTTTTTATAATTAAAAATTTGATTTTTTTAATTTATTTTAAATGTTATTTAAAGGATTACGTGCAATAAATATATACTATACATATTTTTGTTAGGATATTATAATACAGTATTTTACTTATACTAACTTTAAGTTAGTCTTACAGTTGTCTAGCACACGCTCTTTATCGCATTTTCTAGTTTTATTTTCGCAAATTCAATGTTAGTGTGTTAAATAAATCAATTAACAATATTAAAATTAAGTTTAAATTTAGCTTAAGGTATATTTTTAAGTTTTTATATAAAATAAATCGCTACTCATCTATAATCAATTAAATAATTAGCAAATTTATGGCACAATTTGTTTATAAATATATTTATGGAAATTTTTAAAATTACATATTTCTTTGGAAAAAATAAAATGTTAAATCAATATGAATTGTGAGTTAAAAATATAAGGTGCTAACAATAAAATTTATCTAAAATTTTGAGAATGTGATAAAATCAATTCAATATGATGACAATTCAATAAGAGAGTGAAGTGTAATTTATTAATATATAAATTATTTTGCATTATAAAATATATTAAATTATAAATTCCTTTTGAAACAATAAATAAACTAATTAATATAAGTCCTTTTAAGCCCGTTTACTAATTGAAAGAACGCAGATTTTGTATTTTATGCGATATTATATATACACAAGACACCTTTTACTATATTAAAACTAATTTAAGTTGCTTTTTGTAAATGGTGTAAAGGGATGCATTACATGAGTAACTTTTTTTTACTTAAATAGTTGTGTTGAAAATAATATTTAGTTCAAAACACTTCCAATTTCAATCATTAATTAGCAACTTATACTGTGCATACTATTTCGCAATACCACACCGTAATGAATTTTGTACACAAGAGAACATCATTGTTGCTGCAAATTATTATTTTTTTTTGGCATATAATTTTTCCATTGGCATTGTTACCTTTTATTCTCTTGCACTTATTTCGCAATGAAAAAACGAAATGAAAAAAGAACAAAACAAAAATCAGAATAAAATAATGTCCGACTGCAATGGCAATGATAAAAAATGACAAATAAAATTGAAGTTAAGTTTGAAAACTTTTAAAAAAAACTCTATTTTCGGATAAAGCCATCATGAGGTATAAACCGTCATTACACAAAAAATCAGAATAGAAGATTTTGATAATCAATAAAATACTATACACAATAAACATTCAAAAGTAAAATTCATTTTCATCAGTCCAATGGGACTTCTTCTCATTATTTTCAATAAAGAGACGGATATACGTCCATGTATCTGTATAAATATTTCAAGTGTTTTCTATATATGTATATATTTTAAAAATCATTCAAAACGATTGAAATCACAATATAAGGATTATAAAGCTGAAAGCCTTTTGATTAGTGCCAATTACTGATAGATATTTGAAAAATGTCTATATAATAATTGTAGTTAATTTTTTTTAGTAAAATCATTTATTCTTAAAATCTCACGTTGTTAAGTTCAATTGCATTACAAAAAAATTTCATCTAAATTTCGAAGAAAACTTCTCAAGTTCACGCACACCTTAGTCAAGTCAGACTCACGTTAGTTTAAAATTTTTATGCACATTAACGAAAGTCACTGCCAGCTTATAGTGATATACATTAATAATATCGCAGAATAATAATGTGAAAAATTTTTGTTGTTGTAGCAAAAATTTGTACTAAACTGAAATAACACTTTTTTTACGTTATAGTTAGTCCCCACCTAACGAAATAAGTCCTGTCTTTTCACTTTTCTTACAGAAACTGTTTAGTGTCGTTGAAGTCGAAATGCTTAAGATATTTTATCTACGTTAAGACTGTTGCAATTAAACTTTAACATATTATTAATTTTTTTTCATTTCATTTATATCTTGTATCTTATAGGAAGATGAACATATTACATACGAGTATATTTCCTATGAGAATAAAAAAAGAATTTGTAATGTAATAATTAAACAAATTAACTACAATTCATTTCTATGCTTGAGATAGACAACTATCAACTATTATCTTACTCATTCAGAAAAGAAAGTTTTTTCTGCATCAAGCAATTAAAACTTATTTTTATGTTTTCATTGTCAAAGTTCACTTTCAAGTGATAATTCCTCTTGTAGATATTCCTATAATTGTTTCTTGCTAAAAAATCATATTTGACTTAAAGATTTAATACACAATTACGGTAAAAGCTTAAAACAACACAAAATAACTCATTTAAAAAGTTGTAGAATAATAGGAAAAAGTCACAATATATTATATAATTGTTTAATTATCTATAAAATATACGAAAGGTTTCAAAGATATCCGCACAAAGTTGTCAAAGTTTATACAATTACATCTTGAACTATAACCGGTAATTAACTTGAATTATGTACATGACAGTGGTGATATATAATTAAAAAAGTAAACAGACAGAAAACATTTTGTTTTTAATTATAAATAAAAAGTTTATAGCTTTTTTAGACTTTAAACTGCATCTTTAATTAATTAATTTATAGATGTTTTTAATGTGCATTTAAAAAATGAATTTTAAATAAATTCTAAAATTTGTAAATTTCAAAAGTCTAATTACATATTATAATAATTGACCATTAAAAAAAATGAAATTATTTAATTAAGTAATTTATTAACAATGTATTTTTATATTTTTTAAAAATACTACAGTACTGTGAAGAGAGTATATTAAGTTTGACAAACTGGTTGTCATACAGTAAAGGATCTGTCGACAAGTTTGTAAGATATATATGTATATTGTTGATATTATTATTACTATTATTTTTGAAAAGGGATAGTACACTGCGACGCAAAGGATCTATTGTGTCCCTTAATCGGATTACAGTGTTTCTTCAAGTCCGATTTCTTTAATAAAAGACAGTATAGAGCCTATCTTTTATAGTCTTGGATCGTTATGATCCATGAAATACCCTTCTAGGTGTTTCTTCCGCTTGTGCATCAGTGCCGAGCACTTCCCAAGCACATGGTAAGCAGTTTCTCTATCTTCTCTACAGTAATATTGCTGATAAGTTCGACGAAAATAATTACTTTATCAATGTGCCACTGTCACTCACTTCCAACACAAACTAAATTCTTAGTTTTTCAGATGGCCAATTTTAAATTTTTGCGAAATGATTGGAATAAGTTTATTATATAATATAGCTATAATATTAAGTGAACAATCGATACTGAATTTTTTTCACTTCAATAAATTTTATTTTTGGAAAGAAATTATTAACATTTCCTCAAATCTGGTTGCTACACATAAAATGAAAATGTGGATTGGTCATTGACATTACAGGCCAAACTATGTTGCATTGAATTACCATTATCTGTCATGTGTAGGACATTTATAATTGAATGGACTCTAAAACATACAGCATCCCAACAGAAAAACCAAACGGCATAGATTATAAACAATAAAATCTGAAAATAATATGAAAACTTTGAAGCCTTTAAATAATTAAATAGGCACGCCGCATTGCTTTACCATCAAAATGCTTTCGATTCAGCTGCACAATTATGGAGAAAGAAAATGCTAAACTTATACGTAATAAAATATCAGAATACAAAAATGTAGTACTCGTACTTGTAAATTGAACCAAAACTCTTCATCAAAGCACCATATCAAATTCAGATGATATGTTGAATATTTAAGGGAGAC
Organism: Teleopsis dalmanni; assembly: GCF_002237135.1. NCBI lineage: Eukaryota > Metazoa > Arthropoda > Insecta > Diptera > Diopsidae > Teleopsis > Teleopsis dalmanni. The sequence goes on from NC_051847.1 coordinate 117,659,598, forward strand.
TTCTTTTGCAAAAAATTCAGAGAATATGATCGATTAAGCACCGTACTCACTTCATATGACACCTGTGTGACTTTTTTCTGTTTCCGAATTTAAAATAACCACTTCGAGGAAGACATTTCGAAACGATTGCAGTCATAAAAAGAAATTCGCTGGAGTTGAAAGTCATAACATATAAACATATGGTGGAAGAGGCAAGCACTGGAATAACTGTGTTGCATTCATATCAATATAAATTTTGATTGATTTATGAATATTTTTTGTTTTAATTCCGGATAATTTCAGATACTTTTTACAAGAAAAATATAAAAAAACTACTTTTGGAATATAACTCCTAACTTTAAGTTTCTTAACCATAATAAGAAACATAATTATTACCAAGAACTATAAGGATCAGCAGAAAGCATGACTACACCGCAAACAACTACAGTTTAGGAACAATTGAAATCAATATTAAAATTATGCATAAAAAGAAAATAAAATTCTAAAGCAATATTGTATTAGAAGAGCCTTAATATCCACTTTATATCAAAATATATTAAGTGTCGACAATCAATAAGCTTCCCCAATAAACAGATGAAATTGAAAATGGATTTATAGAAAGTAGATTTTAATACATATTTACATCTGTTACATTAAGTACTATAACACTTTTTTGAAAATGATTTATTTGTTACTAATACTTATAGCATTGATCTAACAATGCTTTTAACATTAACATGTGAGAAAAAGAAGGATAGGGATATTCCCAATCTCGCATAATGACGTCGATAACTGAATAACATGATAACAGTATAAAGCGCGAATAATAAAATACATTTGGTTGAACATTGTATATTTAGAGAATATTTAAGGATTAGTTTATTAATTAATTAATTAATTAATTAATTAATTAATTAATTAATTAATTAATTAATTAATTAATTATTATTATTAATTATTAATTAACTTTAACTTTAATGTTTTAAGTACATTTGGCGTTCAACAATCTTGCATTTAAAAACTCAAATTACGATATTCGATGCCTGCGTCAAAAGTGTGTTGTTATTGTCAAATTGCACACTCAGCATTAGAATGGAATCCACAAGTTAGAAGGAATCGTGGACGGCCAAAAACTACATGGAGAAGATCGATAAACAGAGAAACTAGCAAATCATTCAGCGAGCTTAGAGCATTAGCGTGTAATATGGGTGTCTATAAAGCATATGTGAATAGACTTCTTGAATTGTGATTGTAATTTATAGTATAATAATCATAATAATAATAGTTTTTAATAAGAACCCTGCTATATACACTGAGTATACCTCAGTAAAAAAAAGTTTGTAACAAACTGTAGATATAGAGAACCTGTAACCTATATGCAATCTCAGCTAATAAAGAAAAAAAACTCGCTGAATTTACATCATTGAAAGAAAATACACTTTTTATGTGAAAAATAATTATAAATTATATTGAAAATTTAATTCAATATAATAAATGTAAATATATATACAAATTAAGAAATTATTTATAATAATGTTTAAATCAATATTTTAAATCCTTAATATAATGTATATCTACGTTTCTAATTTGCAAAATACTTATTTTATTAAACAAATAAACGATTTGAAGGAAAAATATTAACAATTTCTGATACAAGATTAGTTCAAATAAAAATTATTATTATAAATAAGCGAAAATTTTCTAAAATTAAACATGCAAACCACAACAAACCACAAAAGTATGCAAAAGTAAATGAAAATACACAAAAATAATATTAAAAGATAAAAATCAAAACGTATTTAGCTAAGTAAACAAAACAAAAACCATCGAAGTAATTGTTTTTTATTGTTAATTATGCAAATATTTGAGATATAATTTTTTTGCGACAAGTTGGTAAAACCATTAAAGTGGCTAATATTTAATAGTTGCACAGGCAGAAGGCAGAGGCAAAGGCAAAGGCACAGATACATCCCAGGTAAACGTCAACATTTGTAATAACGCAAAACGCAAGACATCGCAACAAAATGTCTACAGCATTTAAGCAAATTTCGCCATCGCCAGCGCCATCGTCACTTGTCTTTTGTGTAGGGCAGCAGCAACAAAATGGCAACATTGAAGGTGCAATAAACAAACAGCAGCAGCAACAGCAACAGCAACAGAAACAGCAAAAGCGGTGTGCATGCAGTAACAGCAATAACAGCAGCAATTACAAAAGACAACGGCAACAACAAATACATTGCAATTGTTGCCAATAAACAATTTTTATTAGCAAAAAATTGCCACTATACAGGTTAATTGAGTAATAAAAATGCAAAGAAAACAAATTCAGAAAAATATAAAATAAATTGAAAAGTTAATATTGTAAAAAAAATAAATAAAATAAATTTAAAGCAAAAAACAAAAAAAATACAATATTGAAAATAATCAAAAAATTAAATATATATATATATATATATATTGTATAAAAAAAACAGACATACATTGATTACACTTTAACTTGTACTAACACCAAAAGTATCTACAATGACGTCTGAAATAATCATAATGCAGCAGCAATAATTATAATGAGGGAACAATAATTGCAACAAAAACATCACTGATTTTTGTTAAATTAATGTAATTTAGCTTAGCGGATGTGCATGCAACAAACAAATCAAAAAAACGTGAAAAAATTTGAATTGAAATAGACCGTTGCAGTTAAGGACGGGTATTTTGCTAGATAGAAATGTAGCACATAAATATATCTATATAGAAAAAATCATTTACTATAATATATTCGGATATTTTGAAATACTATAATATGTGCAAACACAAATATTATATTCAACGCAAAATATTAATATTTGATATAATGCCAAATATGTGTGTAATATAATATTATTCACAGTTTTTAATAATTCAATTATGTGCAATACATCATTCAAAGTGTTGAAGGAAACCTCTCACATTATGCATTCTGATAAAAGTGAAAGAAGTCAGTTTTAATGACGTAAAAAAACACAGTAATTGGACAATGCACTTTTGTAAATTATTGGAGAATAACTCTGGGTAGTACATTTATTTGGTGAAAATACACAAAGACTAAGCAGTCAAAACTTTTACTGGAAACCCTAAGAAAGTTCTAGTTGTTTTGGTCAAATCAACAAATTTGCTTAAAATTTTTATTTTACAAAAATTTCATAGAATTTTTCTGACTTACAAATACCACCAACTAGTAGACTAAGCATGTACTTCAAATTTTCTTATTTTCTTTTATTACACAAAAAATAAAAATTTTTTACGATATTTTAAAAATTTAGATAATTCAGTAACCAACTAAAACAAACTCAAACGCATATAATCCGTATCTTTTTATTTATTCAATATCTTGCAAATGCGTAAAGAAATCAAAAAGTATTTTGAGTCAGGGTATAAAAGCTATATGTATCCTTCTCCTCAGTTATTAGGACAATATCTAACATCGCAAAACATCAAAAGAGGCAAAACAAATATAAAAAAGAGAGAGAAAATGAAAGAGAGAGAGAGAGAGACACAGAGAGAAAACGAGTGAAAGAGAGAGAGAGAGAGAGAGAGAGAGAGAGAGAGAAAAAACGAGTGAAAAGAGACAAGAGAAAACCGCAGTGAAAGAGACACGGAGAGAAACGAAGTGAAGAGAGAGAGAGAGAGAGAGAGAGAGACAGAGAGAAAACGAGTGAAAGAGAGAGAGACAGAGAGAAAACGAGTGAAAGAGAGAGAGACAGAGAGAAAACGAGTGAAAGAGAGAGAGAGTAAAACAGAGAGACAGTTCTATCAACAAATCAATTTCAAACCAATTACCATATTCAGGCAATCTGAAACAAAATTGAAGTAGTTCCAAATGTTGAACTTTGAAGAATGTAAAGCTTTTAAAACATCATATAGATTTTAATAAAACTTGAAACTAAAATAAAATACTTTTCCAGTTTGATAAGATCGAAAAAAATTATATTCATTATTACGATATTATCATTACAAGGCACAAATATACAAAGCGACCCATAATATTTATTATGCTTATTACACAATAATTATCTCAGGACTTTTTTTAATATGAAAGTTAATTTTCATCTCATTACTCTCATTACTCATTACTCATTAGCGATCATATATTATTAGAAAAGCTAATAATATTAATACTGCTTTTAATCATTTTTTTAAGAATAACCAATGTGTTTTAAATACTTCAAAGACGAGTTTATAAGATCAAATAAAAATATGTACTTGATTTTCATTTCGCTGACTTGTTTTAACCTGGGAGACTGACATTATCATAATATATAATAAATAATACATTAATAAATATTATTAATATATAAATATATTAAAAATATATAAATACATTAAAAACATATAAATAAAAGTAATAATATAAATAAGTAATAATAATAAGATATAATTTTAATACGATTATGTCGATCTATTATCATAAGTGAAACATGTAATTCTGTTATCGATCTTTTGCGCTTTACTCTAACCAAATTCCCAATAGATTTGTAATAAACTAATTAAAACTGCGGAATTCTCTTACTGATAACATTTAATGCAAAATTCAAATATAACCCAGACGTTGCTTTTAATTATAATAACTTTAGTACTATGATTCATCAACAACAATTGCATAATTTAAAAATTTTATTTATTATAAAAGAAGCTTCAGTTTGAACGTGCTGTCCTTTAAAAAAAATTGCACTTTATAACTGATAAGTTCTATCAAAGTCTTGGGTGTTACTAGTATTCGTTTTTCGTTAGTCAAACACTATATATATTATTGTGTGCCTATTATTTGATGTAATATTTTGTAATTCTAGCAGTTTTCTATTAATATATTTTAATTGAGATCATCACAACTAGATGTTGATATAAGTAAAATATATTTACAATAATATAAGTGTTACTGCATATAATACAATTTACAAAATATCTATTTATTACTATTATTATTAAATAACAAGCTATGAATGCACCTGACCTAAAAGCTCAATTTAAGACTATTTATAAATATCGTAATTGCTGTGGGCTTAATTTTACCTATTTGATTTGGGATTAAGATCTCGCTTTCAAGGTAATCAAGTCTATGTCTTGCCACCACTGGGCAATTGCGTAAAATATGTTCTGTTGTGTCCTTCTTTTCATAACAGAGTAAACAGGAAAAAATATCTATAGAATGAATTATCTTTTGGATCTTTAACTTGGTTCGTGTGTAAGCTAACTTTACATCCACCAGCATTTAATGAAAAAAAAAACCCCAAATTTTATAATTTAAACAATCTTTCCTCATTTTAAACAACTTTCTTTTAAGAAAACAAGCTACACAGGAAACATATAAAATGCATTTAAGTTGGAACAAAATATTATAAAACAGCCACAAAATTTTAATATTACAAAAAGTACTAAAATATCTTTTATAAGCAGCAATTGTTTTCATAAATGCAATTTTGCTTCAACTCCTTTGAAACAAATTTCATGGTTTACCATAACAGCAATAAGCAAAAAATTATTATTACCGGATTGTTGATGGGAAAGTATCTTTTTTATATAAGTTCAATCTTTTTTGTTGCTTTTTGGTATTGCTACCTTTTTAACCATTTTTTAAGGTTCACAGAGACAAGAAACAACAATTTAGCTTGTTATCATATTGAATAAAAATGCATTAGCAACATTTTGTTGTTGTTACTTTTGTTTTTTGTTGTTATATTTCAGTTGCAACATTATTCAAAAATGATATATACATATATGTGCAAAAATTACTTTTTGGCGATATTGCAACTATTGCTTATGGCATATAAGCACATAAGCACCTAACTACCTAAATATATGCAATTATTCAGATTCAGACGAGTTCGGATACGTTGAGCAGAGCGAGATTACAGGTTTATTGGGCATTTAAATTGCCGTAAATGTATCGTCGTCGTATGCGTGCTGTGATGTCGGTTGGTTTGTAACTGTAACTGTACGTTAAAAAATTTATTTTAAATTTGGTAAATGGTAAATTTCAGTTTTGGTACTGACTTGACACACTTGAGTAGCCAATAAATTTTTTTACTGTACCTCTATTTGGTAATAAAGCTGGTGTTGCCAAATTATTATTATTATGTTTCAAAACCCATTTACACATGATTTATATTTTGAGGTAAAAAATATTGCAATAAATATAAACAATAAAATATACTTAAATTACATTCTAAATGAACGTTAATTTTCTACTTTACAGTTTTGATGTACTTGAAATGAGGTAACAAAAACAAGTTAATAAGTTTTAGTTTTAGTTTTAGTTTTTTCGAAATTTAAGCACATTTCATATAAAGTAATAGATAATTCAAAACAGTGCAGTTAATGTGCTGGTGAAGCTATGTGTAACCATAGAGATTTTTAAACAAAGGGTGTAGATACAACTTCAATTTTACTAAAAGCAGCTAATAAACGAAAATATCGACCTGGAAGTCAAAAAAATCAAAAAAATACCTATCTACCAAGAGACCCAAAACTCTATATGACTTTATTTCTATAGTATAATATTATACAAGATAAAAATACAAGATTCAAGAATAAAATATAAGATTTTTCTGTACAACAATATGCGTATAAGCCTTCCAGTTAACTATATGTTAAACATATTCAAATTTAAGCCAGATCTTTCATTTTTTAAAAGAGATATGCTATATATATTCAAATCTTACTTAAATCTAAATTTGATGCAAATATATTAACAATTTTCTAACAAAAATATGCACCTTATTTATATAATAGTTATATGTTTTTAGGATCTGAATCGATATAAATCATTTTCAACAAAAATGTCAAATTACCTACATCACAACAACAAGTATTAACCACCAGAAGTAATTACGAAAATATTAGATCCGATATAGGTACACAAGATATTTTCAAAAAATCTTTTTTGTTTGAGCTATAAAAATTAACTGAACTTTATTTTCTACATTATACAATATATACTTAAACTAATTACACGGTAGGGTTTCCCACTTTACTTATTTATAATAATATTTAATATTGTCGAATATGACAAAGTCTATTTGCAATAATTGATATATATATATATCTAAAAAACTTCTGAACTAATCCGCATTGAAATATACATAGAAATAGACACTTGGCTAAATCCATTCATTTAACCGATCTGTTAAAGGAATACATAGGCTTTGAAAATTTTCAATATCTTTTAGTTTTCCTTGACTGCGCTACAAACTTTCTCACAAATTTAGTATATCATTTTTATATATGAGTTTTTTATATATTTTATTTTATATTTTTATTTTATTTTTTATACATAAAAAGGAAATAAATTGCGTTTATTGGATTTTAGAGCTAGATTATAACTAGTATACGTATATAGTCACACAAATTATTTAGGTTAGTTCATATCGCTATATACTTAAACTTCTGTCACACAACGTATTTATTGCTTTTTTGGAAAATATGAATATAACGGTTTATATATATAACGATTACTAACTTGATATTAAAATATCCATGATACCTTTCGGATATCAATATATAAAAATGAATTTCCAATGTCATTTTCACTAAACAATTGTGTCTGGAGAAAAGAACCACGGCTAAAATTATTTAGCCGTGCGAATTCTTTTTGCCGCACTAAGCCTCAGATAATTAACTCAAAATTTTAAACACATTTATTGTTGAACCACCTTTTTCCAAGTAAAACTAAACAAATTTTCATAAAACTGAACTCAAACGATTCAAAATAAATGCTATACCACCATTGGTTGGATAAAAAATGTTTTATATATTTATTTTATACTAATCTGAAATAAATGAGTCATATATAATATTTATACTTCAGAAAGATTTCATAAATTAAAATCATAATTTTATTTTATCATTTGGTATTAGATCTTTGGAGGATTAGAATCGTATTTTACAGTGTGCTCATTTTTGTTTTGGAAGGCATATTTTCAAAATTCGAATGCTTTCTCAACAGCTGTGTCAATGAAAAAATTTGTATTTTAAAAATTACTTAAGGAATTAAATAAAGAAAGCAAAATTAAAAAATAACTTTTTATAATAAAAACAACTCAAAAACAACGCTATCTATACAACAAAACTCTTAAGCATATACATTATTTCCTACATCATTAATTGTATAATAAGATCTGTTTTACACTGAGACTCAATTGAGCACTGACTGCTCACGTGAGTGAAGCGAAGTGGTTTACTTTATTGTTAATATAAATTTAGTTTAGTAAACAATTCAAATGCAATGTGACACTTTTAATATATGTATAGCTTAAATAGCTTAGATTATAATGTTGAGCATATTTTAGCATGTGATTATTATAAGTAATAAACAAAGAGATTTCAACTTTAAAAATTATAATAAGTTTTAGAAACTAGTATTTATATAAGTAGTATTACTGACAATGATAAATCATTTTCTTCATATCTACATATGACATTAGTATTTTATATAAATACTCGTATAATAGATTTAAAATGCAATATTTTATTTTGTATATTATATTATACAAAACGCGTACTTATGATAAATGATAAATATTAAGATTTCAAAATATGAACACATTACTTAGCTTCATTACAGATATTTTTAAAAATAAAGAAGCGAAAAAAAATGTGACAAAAATCCAGCAAACACGGTTACAACGCTGCTTTTTAATATTAATTTATTTACTTTAGTATACAATTGATGTATAGTTAGATATATTCAATGTAACAGCATATAATCTCTATTTAGAACATCTTTGTGGAGAAAGAACACACTTTCTATGACATTATACGTGTTGGCGTAAACTTCCTCTACCTATATCAAGATGAGTACACTGGGACAAAAGTTCTTGGCGCCGCACATGCGTTTGTCACTGACAAAAGTCAATTTTGGTCCTTATAAAGTAGAAAGACTACTTAAAAGTCTTAAGAATGCTGCTTAAGAATTTTTAGCTGACCATACAGCTGTTTCGAGTATTACCAAATACCCATCATCAGTGGTCTTGGAAATAATTCTTGTATTTAATTATTCGTAAAAAAATTTTTTTAAAACTGCAAGTACCAGGAATCGTCTCCTGCCAAATTTGAAGCTCAGAGTTAGCGCACTTTAACCAACTGACCCAAAGCCGTACTTGACTTTTATGTTCGTACATTTTTCTGGAATTCTTTTACTTTGCTGTAAGATATTATGAGATATAATATAAAATATAATATATAAGGAATATGCTTCCGCTTCCTTTTTTATTTATTATCAAATGATCCTAAAAAATATGTATATATGTAAATAATTCGATATAGCAGAAAAAATAGAGCTTATTGTACTTTAAGTAATAATTATCTATTATCTCTTAAACACTAATTTAATTTAAAATAAATACTACACGTTCCTCAGTAATGCAATCTCAGCTATGAAAAGTCAACGAGCACAAAAAGCCAAGCCCGTAACTGAATAAAATAAAATAAGCGTCAAAAAGTCAAAAGTCAGAATATTTTCATAATCCCAAACCTGTAACATTGACCGAAAGGAATGTGGATAAAGTGTAGTAACTAAATAGCAAAAAAGTCACAATATTTTTGGTAACAGCAGATAATCGCAATAAATAAAAAGTGGAAAACCGGCATGCACAAATATTGCATACTAGAGCTCAGATACATATTAGCAATGTGGCCACTGTGGCCAACAACAGTGGCGGCGCAATAAAATTGCCAACATTAGAAGTCATTAGTTTATTGATCAAAATGCTTTCCGAATACTCAACATTTCAACATTCAATTAATTCGCCCGAGTTATAAGCCATAAGCAGGCAAGTTAGTTTAATGGGTAGACTCGACGAACTGACGAACTGACGAATTCAAATTACAGGTGAGTAAACTTCTTAAGCGGATTTTTTCATACTCGCACTCGTATATTTCTCAATTATAAAAAAAAGTTATAAGGCTGCTAACAATTTAGCCAATTTCTTACTAACAGCATTAATATGCGACTCAGTGCTCAATAACCAAGGTTGATTGCATTATTTTGTTGGCTTATATTTTGAACGCGAGTGTATAACTTTTCGTATGTCCAAGTTAGTTTTGAGTTTAGTATTTAGAATTCAAATATGTTAAATATTTTTCGCTGTTGTTGTTAGATAGATAGATACTCGTATATTATTGTTGCCTACTTCTAACAACGTTGCCGTTGCCGTTGTTTTTCTTGTTGTTTTGTACTTGTTACGTGAGAAAATTTTTAAGATACTTTTTCATGACTATTATGGCTCGGGGTGTTACGCTTTTCAATTAGCCCCTTTAATATTGGTAATGGTAATGGTAATGGTAATAATGTATTATAGTGTATTGATAGTCATGTTCGATAGTTTCATGCATTTTGAGTATTTTGTTGCGTGAAGCAATTTTAAGACTTAGGAGTGCGAATGGCATGAAATTGAATTTAATTTCATTTTATTTTAATTTATGGTATTTTAACTTTTTGTTTTGTTTTTTTTTTGTTTTTTTGTTTTTTGTAATGTAATTAGTACGTGTATAAAGCAAAAATAACACAAATAAAAAAACAGCAAATAACAAAGTAGTGGTTTAAATCATGCCTGCGTTACATAAAAAAAACTTAAGCTTAGAAACTAACTTGATTGCCTCGCCACTGAGTAATACTTTTACCAATAAAAAACATGTACACTGTTTAAAAATAATATATTCACACTTTCAACTATAACTTGCAAAACTAATATCAAAATAGTTTTATTTTGTTTATATAAATGTTGATCGCTGAAATGAAAATCCTCAATATCTATTACAAAAAAATTCGCAATATTTATCAAAAACATAATATCACAAAACTCACTTTGTTCATTAAAATTAAGATTATAAAAAGGAATATTTATGCAAACAACAAAAAAATATGTATATATACATACAATCTAAAACGCTTCAAAGATTGCATAGAACAATCACAGAATAACAGAATAAGCTAAAAATTATTACGGGATTATTGACCGGTCACTATAGATTGAACAATCATCTAACAAAGGAATTCAATCCAACTCAGATTGCAGATACTGTAGAGAAGAGAGAGAAACTGCTTACCATGTGTTTGGGGAGTGCCCGGTACTGATGCATAAGCGGAAGAAACACCTAGGAGGGTATTTCATGGATCATAAGGATTCAAAACCATGAAAAATAGAATCTATACTGTCTTTCACTAAAGAAATCAGACTTGGAGAAACTCTCTAAACCGACTAAGGGGTACAATAATAGATCTTTTAGGTCGTAGTGCACTACCCCTTTTCACAATAATAATAATAATATATATACATAAAAATAAGATCCCAACTAAGCATTTAGAAACTTTCCGACCTATTGTGATAATTGGACCCTAGGGAGATCGCACTAGAATAAGTGCAGTGATGATAAATATAAATGCAAATGGTGTAAGTGCTGAACAATGTAATGAACGTTTAAAAATTAAAGGAATTAGACAAAAATGGTAAAACAATGTCATGAATAACTTCAAAGAAAAAATCTAAGATAATTTGGCGATTGGCTGATCTTCTGTTTATGAAAGGCCAAAACAAGGTAGTCTACATATTGAAGGAAGTCATGTTTGGGTGGTAAATTCTATTTCGACAAATATTGCATAAGTAAATGGCGAAACATTTGCTTAAAATACTTGTAAAACTATCGTTAAATATTTGACGAAGCAATATTATCATTGTCATTATGTTATGCATATTTTTTATCATCAAATGAAAGAAATAAATTATTAGCATTTAATGTGCCACCTGACCTACTAAAATTAAATATGCTCCTCACATGGAAAGGTCAGGTAAGGTTTGAAATTAAATTTTAAGTAGCATTTAATAATATACCAACAGTTACTAAATGACATCGTTAGTGAACACATATATCGTAAGTAAACGAATATTTCATGCTAAATTCAAAGCTCAAGGAATAAATTTATCATAGCATTGAATCACTTCCTCCGTTGCATGAATGTATAAATTCAAAAAAATTTTTAGGACTTGCTTATTCTATAATAAATTATAAAATAAATTAAAATTTTGACCGTCAAATTAACACCTACTACGTCTGTTTGTACATACATATATTAATTAAATGCTATAAATAGTTTATGTGTGAAAATTATTACTTTATCACTACTACACTCTTTACATAAATTTAACAGTTCCACAATATTAAATTATAAATATTATGGCTTTTTAAAATAATTTGCAAATTGCTTGAAATCAATACGCTTCGATTGAATTGAAATGAATTTTAATTTTCAAGTGAATTTATTTAGCAAATTTCAATGTCGGCACAATACATTAATGAAGGATGAAAATATACTAACGCGTGAAGTTTGCATTACGGCTATGCAAATAGCTTTGAAAAAATTAACAAAAAAAATTATTATAAAAATGTGTATGATTTCAAGTATTAAGGTAGACTAGTTAAGTGTCTCAAATCTTAACTATATTAATTTAATAATTTATAGGCTTCATTATAAATATTTTCTTTGACAACATTTACTTATTAATGGAAAAAACTTAAATGACATCGACATTTTAGAAAATTCTGTACATATTTGCCTTTAATATAAATATATATGTAATTATAATAAAAATCATAATAATTAATTAATAATAATTATTAAATATAAATACGGTTATAATTCTTTTTATGAAATTTTTAATTTGACTTAAAGTTCACACTTTTGACTTCTTTAAATTCAGATTATTAATTTTTGCAATATTTCAAAAAAAAACTTTTATATACAAATATTAATTACATCTGTATTAATCCAGTTAAAACTGAATTATCCGGATAGACAGCATCAAAAATTTAAACTAATTAACCCTTAACGCGTATTAATCATTTACATAATATAAATTGAATTTTTATTATAGTGTTTAATGTTTATTATGTTGTCATTCCGTGTTAGAAACATCTGTAAATGTTGGCGCTTGTTAACTTAGCTGTTGTTATTGAACAACATTCATTCTAAGAAATTTTGCAAAATGATTTGTACAGAAATTTTTATATTTCAACAGATCTAAGTGCACACTCAAAATAACAAAATAAGCATCCACTACAAACGGTTTGAAGTTTACATTTTCAAAGTGTCAACCTAATAATAGCTATTTAGTATTAAAACACTTTAAAATAAAAAGTGAAATTTGAATTTACATATGTATTTCACATCAATAACACATAAGACGTGTGTTTGTTTTGTTACTCTTGTTACTTTGTTATAAGAGTACTTCAAGAAACCACTCGGAATACCTAAACAATATGGACATATTGTTGACATCATGCAAACTGGCATCATGCAAACAGGAAATCAAACTCTCTCATCAATATGTCCTGTAGAGATATCAGTCTTGCAGTAGGTTTTCTTACATTCTATTTTAGGTAACCATGCTAGGAGGCTAAATCTCCCTTTCATCCATATCTGCCGCAGTTGTGGTGAGGACGATAAAAGTCCCTCCTACCTACTTTGCTTCTGTCCGGCACATGTGCTTCGCCTCCTTAACACTTTAGGGGTTTTCTTCTTTGAGTATCGTGGCAACGTTCAGCTTTGCCAAAAGTTCTAAATGGTTTTAACCCTTGGGTTTTTAATAAAACAGTAGCACAATGGGCCCATAGACCTAAGTGGATCCCTTGGGATCGCAGGTATAACCTAACCCAATCTATATTGTTAAAAAGTTCTATTTAAGGATAACTCCATTCAAATTTACAATGCACATTTTTTTTAAATATGTAATTAATAACATAATAGATGGGTAAGCAAACCTATATCTATATTGAATTAAATGTGATTATTGTAATTTTAAATAATATTCCTATAATGTATTTTTATACATATATAATATTTTCGTATTGAGCACAACTTTGGAGAAAAGAGGGGAAAAATCATCTCATTATCAACTCATTGAGAACATGAGCAGTCTTCAATTTTAAAAAATATTAAATTACCTATGAGCACTACTAAAAGTCAGTAAGTATTACGTTTATTTAGAATTTAATTTAATTTTAATTTATTTTAATATAATTATATTTATTAACAATTGAAAACATAGTCATAAAATATGTAGTTGAACTTAGTGAAGCCAAATTATCGATATCTGACTTCTGTAACTTATGTGAAATCAAAATAGAAATAACAAAGTTTTATGTATGTTATGTTTATATGCACAGTACCATATTTACTAATATGGTTTTAACCCTAGAACACAGTACCATATTAGTAAATATGGTACTGTGTAAATATGGTACTGTGGACTATGTCATTAAATGAACGAACTGTTGCAATTAAACCCTGTCTGTAATTTGAATCATTAAGTCTTAACTATTTAGTATTTTAAGAGTTTCCATTGCTTTTTGAAAAATAGAGATATTTGTAAAAGTAAAGCATAATTTCTATTCATACCGAGTAGGTCTGCTGACTTTGCCTTAAATAAAATTAAATTTAAAATTTTAATTAAGAAAGTATTTTTTTTATAAAAAAATGATTTTATTTGTGGATATATACATATGTTATGTTATGGCCTACAAAATAATTCGTTCCATACATATGACCACATTTTAAAAAAATATTTAATATCTTCACAGTCATTATAAGCGTTTATTTACATTCTAAATATTTGCCAACAGGTGTTTGACTTACCCCAAAAAGAGTGAAATTTAATTTGCAATTAGTTAAGTTATATTAGAAAATGTGATATAAAAACTAAAAATTATTTACATTAATGCCTGAGGTATTATTAATGCGGCAATCATATGACCTAAATTCAAAATAGTAATGGTCTTTTTTCACGATTACTAAATGTTTAACTTAAATTTAATATACTCGTATTTATGAAAAATAAAATTTATAACGTATTTTTAATTGATTTGTAAAGTTAATCCATTAACTCTTCTCATAAATACGTTAATAATTTGTTTAATAATAAAACAAAAAAGTTCCTAAAAGCAAAACGTGACTGTAACCAAATTTAGCTTTAACTTTTTCTTTTTTAAATAATATATAAGAAAATTGTGAATACATATATATTAGCTTAAATATAATGTTTGACTAATGACAATAAACAATAATTCTTAAGAATTTAGAACAAAACTGAATGTTCGTTCATAATAAATTCTATATGAATTACATAAAAAACTTTTGAAGATCTTTAATTAACCCTTCTTTAAATATTTCACTAAAAATTTCGACATAGGTAAGTGACGTATTATTCAAACTGTCATTACCACATCATTATCATATTTGAAATAACTCAACTCTGAGACAAAGGTTGTAAACATTAACTAATCAAAATAAATCACACACAAATATCTACAAATATTATTTATCTTCAAAACAAATAAGCCATAAACCCATTTCGATCTTATAACGAATAATTATTGTCCTTTACACATAATTTCCAAGATTGAAGAACATTTACATACGCTCACAATTTCCATTATATAGATTATTCACTATATCTAGAAAACAATTTTTTTAAAAGTGAAACAATACTATGTTACATATATATCTGAGCAATATTATTAAATTATATTTGAGAACAAAGAGTAGTGAAAAGGAATTTTACATGATATCTAATATGCTTTTGACAATAAAGTCTTTTATTTCTCTTTTTTGAATTTTGAACAGTTTTTGAGTCTGCTCAAATCTGCAACCCGTTTTCTCCTACGCATCAAGATCTTTAGTAATAACAGGTTAAAATAGAAAAATTGGGATTGTAAAGGTTAAATAAAAAAATTTTGATTTTAATGAATTCGAATTTATACTCTCTAGTATTCCATTTATTCTAGCCATCCTTTCCGAAATTTTTCTTCTTCCCTCTTGTCGAGAGATCTGTAACATCACACGTCTCAGATCTCTGTTTTCATCGCTCAATGACATCTGACATTCGGCTCACAATTACAATAGCACTGCAAATAATATTGCAAATATATATTTAATATCTTTTTCATCATTATCATCATCATAATTTACTACATGCTCCAGAAAATTTTAACATAACATACAGCCTTTACCACAATAAGAGGTGAATATTCCGACGTTTACAACAACAATAGCAAGATATCGGAAAGTGAATGTGACCATTACCAAATGGACCAAATGGATATTCTGGGTACTCGGAAAAAAAGTCAATTGTAATATAAAAAATTTAAGCAGTTTTTAGCCATAATTACATGACTGCACTAAATTTGAATATAATAACCTGATGCGTGACGCATTAATTGCTAATTTCAAAATTGTCTCAATGGAGAAGCAAAATTTTCACCGCCGAACAAGTTTTATTGCATATTATCAACATGTGTGAATTAATTAAATTTATTTTACTATTTAAATAATTTGTTAATTTAAATAACTTTTAAAAAAAATATTTACTCACTTGTTTAGTACTAATTAATAAAGAAATAGCTGTACATGAGTATGTATATATGTATTTCACTATATAAATGGAACGTTGCTAAAAATATCTATATAAATAATATTGACTTGCTAAATTTAATAATAATAAAGCGGCGTGCATCAAAAATGTATGTAAATTCTGAGATGAGACTTAAAAATTTAAGAAACCAAAAGATAAAATAAATAGAAAATAATTTTGATATATGTTTGTACAATACATTTACTATAATGTTTAAAATGTTAATGACTTAGCGAAAATTTTGCAATTCAAAATTTTCATTATTATATCAGAAAAATTTAGTTGCAAATATAATTTATTTTGCATTATTATCTTAAACTGCATATAACATGTGTAGATTGGAAATGAGTATGTAATTAGAAAAATAAAAATAACATTTTAGTCAATTGCCTCAATATGAATATGTTTAGATATTCGAATATGTTCGACGATAATTTCATTATTGTACCTCTGCGACAGTGTATATGTATGTACATATATATTATAAGACTTGTTAGCACATAGTTTCGATATACAGTAACACTACTCTTTTGATTTAGACTAGTATAACATAAACCACTCTTTTCTATTTTCGTTATATATTATATCTAATTCCGTGAATTCACTAATGACGTTATATTTTCATCACTGTATTAACTTTCCAATTTTAGCATCAATTCTTATCTTTTTCATATATATGTATATATATGAAAATATGTATATGATACCGAGCACGTCCTAAATACCCCTAATATAAAATAATATCATGGGTAAACATGTTATTTAGAATTTAATGTGAGCATGGTTTAAATTAATTTCATTATTTAAGTCAGGACTTCGAACCGGAACCGAACCGAAAACCGAAAAAAAACGATATTTTTGTCGTAGCGAAAAGCGGAAACGAAACGATATTTTTTTTTTATTTTAAACCGGAACGGAAAAAATTCCGATTCGAAGCCGGAACACTTATAACGTTTGGTAAATTTGAATTCAATCTAAATTTACTCTTGATCTGTCAAATTTTGTTGCCCAATCCAACCTTTTAGAGTAATCTAATATATACTAAATGCATAGTACACATTTTTATTTGTTATAAATACATATGCAAACCAAATTATAGTTTCATATAAAACAGCTGTTAATTTCAGCGTAATCTTGTTACACTGGCAAAATATCTAGAGTTATAAAAGTAATTTAAACTTTAAAGTGTTATAAATTCCGCCCCTGATTTACTAATTGAAAATGAAAATTGTACTAACCAATTTTTTGAATTTGAAAACCTGTCAACTTTCTCCTTCTACCTAATATGTTAATAATAATATTAAAATCTAAAATATTAAATCTAAAAGATTCTGAACTGCTTCCATATGAGATATAATTTGTCAATAAGTCAAGTTTTCTGTCAGATAGTTCTTCCAGTTCACCACTATGGGTACATATTCTACCAATTAACAAAGATATTGCGTTTCTTTCTGCTAACCTGGAGTGTTACCGTCGTTATCTTCTGACGTGTTTTTGTAAATATTTTATGTACAACGTTTTATTTTATAAAGGCTGTCATATGTTTAGTTTAAGGTTTACCAATTTTCAACCGGTGAACGACCGCTCACGTGTTATAATTGTAAAAACTTACTACAAAAATAACGTCACTACAGTAGGTGTTCATGCATCAAATTTTCTTCAGTGATAAGGTAAAATTTTCAATTGGTAGATAGATCAAAAAACAAAATTGCCTTATTTAAGGCAGTGAATATTCCCAAGAAAGTGTAGACCAGTACATGCACAAAAAGTGAAAAGTATAATATAAATCCGCACAACCACATGATTTTCAATTTTTTGTGTGTGATTTTAAAGGTATGGATGTGGATATACATTGTGACCGAAAAGTTTCCGGAAAATTTTAAATAAAACGCAAAATTCTTAATCTTCATCAATATTTATTTTATCTCCTTCAAAATATGCCATTAGAAGCGATACACAAATGCCAACGTTTTTCCAATCATCAAAAACATTTGTTTATAGGCGCTTTCCGGTATGGCTTTGAGTTCCCTCTGCGAATTCTGTTTTACGTCTTCTATGGATTCAAAACGCGTTCCTCTGAGTGGTAATTTGAGGTTGGGAAACAGGAAAAAGTCACACGGTGCAAGATCAGGTGAATACGGTGGCTGTTCGATGGTATTTATTGAATGTTTGGCCTTAAAATCGTTGATAATGTTGAACAAATTGAGGTGAATCGGAACAAGCCGGGCGTTGACACGTCGCATACACAAATTGTCCACCAAAATCAAACGAGCCATCTCACGACCGATGCCTAGCTCTCGTGCTATCTCTCTAACACTCACATGAGGATTTTTGAACACGATTTCCTTTGCCTTTTCAATGTTTTCGTCGGTGGTAGAGGTCGAAGGTCGTCCAGAACGCGGCATGTCTTCGACGGTCGTACGACAGTCCTGAAAGGCTTTGTACCACTCATAAACTTGAGTTTTCGATAAAACTGATTCCCCATAAGCCTTTTGTAGCATTCGCAACGATTCTGCACACGAAATTTCGTTCGAAAAACAAAATTTGATGCAAACTCTTTGTTCAATATTTTTTTCCATTGTTTTTTTCGCAACGCACTACTGAGGTGAACTGGTTTCAACAGCTGCCGTAAACGAACTGTTGACAGATCGCGCTCATTTTTGGCATAGTAATTAAGGACAGTGCTGCCAAACTACATAAACTTAAAATATCGAAAAATATACAGCGCGCGAATTTTAAATGAGAATTTCCGAAAGCTTTTCGGTCACAATGTAAGTGGTTCCAACATGATGATGCTCTTTTCAAGCTTCATGCGCAACAAATTGTATGGACCTCTAATATTATACTTTGGTGATGTGAATTTGACCACAAATTCAAGCGATTTTTCAACATTTTCCTTTTTTTGAGGGTTATGCAAAAAATTGTGGTTATATGAGTGGTCTCTAAGTCTCAATACTTTGATAACGAACATCTAACAAGTTATCGAAGAGCTATTGCCAACTATGTGTCGGCAAGTCATTGAAAATTATCTTAAAAGGATCTGGTATTTTAGATCTAATGGTAATATTCGATATATTAATAAAAGCTTAATTAAAATCCCTATCACTAATATATTTTATTTATGTTTTTTAAATAGCTTTATGGTAGAGTCAGCATAAGGCTAAATATAATTTATTTAATAAAACTATTACTGTACTTTTTGTTGATGTTAGCATTACCTGTAATGCATAGATGTGTTGATATATTAAATGCGAAACAGATAACCTTGAATTTGTACACATTTTTTAAAATATAGCTAGATGTTGGTATTTAAATTTAATTAGCAATTAGCTCGTGTAAAGTACGTATAGGTAACCGCTGGATACGGTGGCTAAATGGGTGTCATAAGTGTCAGTTCAAAGAAAAAAAAAAAAAAAAATAAGATAGAATACAATATGTGTAGAAGCAAAATTTAATTAAATGATATTATTTGTAAATAAAAAAATAAATATAAATTGTATTTATACACGAATGTTGCGAGTTGGCTAAATACATGTAAACACGCTGAACATGCTACGTATATTATTACAAATTCAAAGTTGAGTAATTTTAAATAATTTTTTATATCACATTAAGAAGTCTAGCTTAATTAGAAACAATATTAAATAATACTACATCATTTTCCATAGCAACTTTAGAAAACTTTAACCTTTAGGATTAACACTAAAATAAAATCATAAAAATTATTACTTTTTTAGTTAATTATATATTAAATCATTTTAATATATCTCATTTAAGTGATATATTTCCAAAAGTGATATATTTGAAAAAATATATTTTGATAAATTTATTAGCATTTAGAATAATAATTATAATTTTTATTTATTTGAAGACTTTGGCTTTATTTAATATAACGTTCGTTCCAAACATTAAACTTTTTAATAAGTTATCATTAATTTAGATGGGATACAATAATAACAAAGTAGAAGAGTAACAATTACTTTACTTCTAAAATGAAATGCAGGTAAATAAATAAATAAATTTTTTGATATTTGTTATTATCTATAGTATTTACGTATGCGTATAATCGTATGAAATGTCAGTTGTCAGTTGTCAGTTGCTTGACAGGCTTGCAATTATTAAGAGTAGTCAGTTGAAGTGAACTGAAACGATTCGTGCAATTTTCATTTGAATTTGCTTTCTGCGCCACAATAATTAAATCAACGTAATTGTGAATTCATGTCGTCAAACGTAAACCAATTTAATTTTATTTTTGGTTTTATTTATCAAAAAAATTAACTGCTAATTCGTTTATTTTTAGGTTTTCATTTTTTGCATCAAAATCTTTCATGCTAACTTTTGTTTGTCCGGCACATGAATTAGAAAATTGACTAATGACTTCTATTTATTGCTCAGAAATATTTTTAACATTTTTATTTTATATAATTTACTTACAATATGTGTGTTTTTACTATTGCCAATTATAGGAAATTACTTTTGAATACATTTAAACTGTACAATAATTTCTCTTGGCACGTACACAAATGTTAAGTGCCCATTTTCGAATCTCGCCCCAAACGATTCCCAAAAGAGTACGGAATTGTGAGAAGTATATAAACCTTACGCATAAAAAATTGCATATCAACGGACTTTTTCTTTTTTAAATCAAATACTCGTACATTTAATAACAATTTCAAAAAATTTAACTTTGCTAACAAATAAAATCCAAAATATTTACTTAAATATACCGATAGATATCAATGACAGCTAAGTCAGCGGTGATATTACCACAGAGGAGTTTTTAGACACAATAGAGAATTGAATAGGATATTGACTAAAAACAACTTTCTTTGAACGGAAAAAATTTAAGGAATGAAAAACTAAAGTAACATAAATAATGTGAACTGATATCGCATAGGTTGGAAGTATAGAATATATTGTAGAGTATATAGTTATGGTTCAGTTACAAGATACTTATACAAAAGGTTTATAATAAAAAAGTCATTGACGAACTCTTTTAGGAGATGAAGAAAAATGTGAATTACTAGTCTTAAATCGACGTACAGTCGAATTTTTATCCTTGGTTCGAAAGGACTTATTAATGAATATCCACAAAAAAAAAACAAAAATAATAAACTACTTATTTTGGTTAAAAATGTTCGCACAACACTCGTTAGATTGATAAAAAAAAATTACAAAAATAAAATAAAAAATGCAATAACAGTACTTCAAAATTATACCATATATTATTTAAAAAATTGAATTTAACAACTAGATTAAAAATTTTGGTACTATTCTATGTTTTATTTATCTCTTTTTAAACATATGTGTAACAATATAATTAATCTAATATCTAATTTCCTATATATACGTTATAATCATATGTACCCAATAATCAGTTCTCATCTCTTACTTCTGGGATCCTCCAGAAATCAGGATCTGAGATAACCTCTACTACGCCTACTACTACATTTTAAAATGTATTACGGGTATTTTCGCAATTTAAAACCGATTTGTTATTATTGTGTAAACTATTCTATACTTTTTTGATATCAGCATTTATTTGGCTTACTACGAATAATCTTTGCACGTACAGTTCCTAACCTATTTAAATATATTAAAGTATTAAGTATATAAGAAGTAGTTGCAAATATTTTGATTATAATATTAAACAAATCACATGAAACATAAAATAGTTTTAATAAGCAAATCAAATTTCTTATAATTAAATATTATTTGTATTACGTATTAAGGGATTTACGAATTAATCTCGTGCTTTGGAAGTAAAAAAAATGAACGTACGCAATTTCGTATTTTCGTAATATGTATATTTTTTCAATATACCTTACATACATATATGTACATAATTCCATATTATTGATATAGCATAAATTTGCATAAATTTTGCCTAAAACCAGATAAGAAGACGTCAGCGTTTACTTTGATCATCGCATTTGTTTATTTTTGTTCTCCGATATTTACCGACTGTGTGGCGTTTATTCGAAAAAACGATAAAAATAATTTCTTTAATCACAATTCATACATTTACCAACGACAACAATTCATATAATTTTATTATATATCAAAGTTAATACATAAATAATTTATAACTTTCGAATAAGCAAATTTAAATTATTCAAAATAAATAAACCTGTTGTATATATATATATGTATGTATATTTGTTAATTATGTTAACACAGTGTAATAAATATTTTTGCAGAATTAAATTTAAAAAAAAAATAATTATAAATCGAAAACTGCATTTTTGGCAATAAA
The DNA here is from genome assembly GCF_002237135.1 of Teleopsis dalmanni. Classification (NCBI taxonomy): domain Eukaryota; kingdom Metazoa; phylum Arthropoda; class Insecta; order Diptera; family Diopsidae; genus Teleopsis; species Teleopsis dalmanni. Next base: position 117,682,269 of record NC_051847.1, read on the forward strand.
TGGGTCAATTGGGAGTTCGAACATGCAGTTCAAGTTTGGAATTAACATACTTTAATTTAATTGTATTGGAACAAGTTTAAAAATATCAAATGCATTAAAATCATACACTGGCCTATAAAGCGAATCAGGAATTTATTTAAACACATATGATTGACAATAAAATACAACCACTTTTAAATACCATATAACTTAGTATTTAATAAACATTACTTCAAGTCACTTCTAAGAAAAGAGAGTCAATAATTACTGCGAACCAGCATTTTACAGGCTAACTTGGTAAACGACATCCAAAATAAATGTCCCCATTAAAGTTTTAAGATATGTAAAATTTTGAAAGTACTCTATGTGAGGTTGATGCACTTTAGGTGTCCAGTCCATATTAAGAATATATAATCAATTTATTATGAAAGAATTTAAGTTCAGATAAGCTACAAGTGTACTGAAAAGAAGCAGCTTATGTCATGACTGAAATCATGAAATCAGCCAGAACCCCCAACACTTGTGAATCCCACATTTGATTTGTTTTCTCATAAAAAAAAAATAATTAAAAAATAATAAATTCAGTGTTATGGTTAATAAAATAACCGAAACCTGAATTAAAGAGATTTTAGCTAATATGGTTTAATCACAAATGCAATCATCTTATTACAAAGAAACAGTAATAATTTTTGAAAGAGTATATGGAATGGAAAAAAAAAATTTAACAAAACTCAAAAATTAAGTTATATCTTTAGAACTTATTAAGATAAAACACTTAAAAAGAATTAATATGTTCCACTGCAAATAAATTGCAGTTCTAAATTGCATTGACTTCAATTTCAACGTAAACACCTTCTGTCCACTCATGCAAGCAGTCAGTAGTCACCTCAAAAAAAATGAAGTGCTAGTTTACCATACAAAATAAATTGAAAAAAGATACTAGACATTAATATAAAATAATTCCGATTTTGTTTCAAAATAATATAACTCTGTCTGGTGTTTTGTATTTTTGAATGTCTATTACCTAATGGTGTGCTGGTGTACGACTTCTGTAATATGTGTTAGTAAATTTGTATAATAAACACACATTATAAGATTACTAGCGTCATTAATAATTTAACTTATTGCTAATAATCCTGTCAGTTTAACAATCAAGTCACTGTACTATCCTAAGCAATGTAAAATCATTATTCATGCACCAAACCTGTCAGTATAACAAATAAGTCAGTATAACAACCATGTGAGTGTTACAACGATGTCAATGTAACAATCCTGTCGGCATAATAGTCCTGGCAGTGTAGCAATCAAGTCAATGTTAGAACTCTGCCAGTTTAAACGACCTGTATATGGAAACCATAGCAAGGCTGTCTTACTACTTTGAAAAGGTAGTCGTATATCTTCTGAGAGTAATTGAGGCTTGAAGATAGATTAGTTAAGGTGAAGAGTGGATGATTAGAAATTCACACCACTTTAAATTTAATTAAATTTTAAAGTGATAGCATTCTAATTACATTTGTAAAAATTAAAATTTATAAATTATTTATAGAAAAATGTACTCGTATGTTTTGAAGTTAACAAGAAATATAAACACGCACGCATTAAACTACATAATGTATATATTGAAATATCAAGCTATAACCTACAAAATATCCTATAATGCTTATTAGACCGGGCAGTGCAAATGTGAGATGTAAGCCAGTAATAATTTTTGCTTGTTTTATAATTAATAAATAGTATTATTCTAATTACAAAAGATCGTATGCACCCTCCATGTATTTTATATTAAGAATTCTTAACTTATTAATTAACTTTTTATTAGTACAATATTTGTTGTATTATATATTATGTGTAAAAATTTTTAAACAATTTTTTTAAAAATATTTTTAGTCTGTTACAGCAGATTTCGTTTAGATTTCGATCAAGTTACATCATATTTTCATGCTTTTACTTTGTTGTACAATTTTTATTAACGTTTTTATACATTTTTTAATTTCATGACGATTTACTCAAGCATTACAAGTGAAAATTTTCAGGTAACCAAATAGGAAAACAGTGAAATAAAAATGAATTATCAACTTCAAATATTAAAAAAAATTATTGCAGGAAGTTATAAAAATCATACTGCATTAAAAGATATATAAACTAATAAATAAATGAACAGAATAAATATTACTAATAAAACATATATAGCAACTGGCAAACTGTTTATAATTAAATTTATAATTTTTATGTTTGTTTTTTATATTCGCAGACTATAACCGCAACACTTAATTTTTTATATTACTAGTACGTAATACGTATACCTATGTAATTATTTTGCATATATATTTCAATGAATAATTAAACAACTTCAAAGAAAAACTTATATAAAGAAAAAGATATTTTCATTTTTAGAAGTAAATTATTGGTGTCGGTTATTAATGAATAATGAATAATTAGTCGTACTGAATGCAATCTTACTAAAGTGACAACAACAATGATATAATTACAGTTGAGTTTTTATAGAACTACTATTATATATTTTGTTACTAGGCATTAAATTATTATACTAAGACTTACTTATAATTTTTTTTTAATAACTAAATAGTCACAATACACGATTTTCTAGAATTTTCTATATCAGCTTAGAATATTAGATTTCTTGGGTAACATTTTTGAAATTTCTAAGAAATTATGATGCAATAGATATATGAAACTAAATAATACTCTTTTGGGTACTTCAATTATTTAAATAAATCCATAAATAGAAATTTATGTATTTATGTTTATTTTTTTTAAGTCGCTAACGATATTTTTGTGACATACGGATGACATATTTATTTAAATAAATTACTATTTACTTAAATTTACTAAGTAGGATAGTAAGTATTCAACAATAATTCAGTTTAAGTAATAATCCAGTATTGGAATACATAACACAACTAAAATAACTTTTTAAACCAATAACTAATGAAAGTGTTTGACGTACGAATATTACTTTTTTCAACAAGTTTATATCTATTTATCATAATAAGAACCATATATAATAGGTACAAAATGCTTACACAAAACAAATAATTTACATTTATAACACTTTAGGAATATTATAGACAATGAAAGTCCAATCAATATCTTTTCAAACTAAATAAAGTACAATAAGTTCAATTTCTAATGAAAGCTTAAAAAAACTTCTAGAGGAAAAATGTACTTTATACGCGGTAAACAACTCTTGGCACTTTAATGAAAGCTACTCACTGAGCATCTGTAATGTGTGTACATGCTATACAATTTTTTTTATCTTTAAATTAAAAAATTACAAATTTAATACCATATATTATCTCTACTCGTATGTCAAAAAGAAATTGTGCCTAACACAAATAAAGACATTTGAATTTTAATTGGTAAAACTTTTAACGGGACTTTCCAGGACTTAAATATATTTCATGAAATATTTCGTCTAAATATCATTCAAAAATCTTTAGTGTATGTTGAAATGGAGTTTTCTCAGAAGGCGTCTCTAAATACACTATTGACACCCTTAACACTGCAAACAATTAAACAATTTTTTTTAGAAATCAATAATTGAGTAGAATATAAGATTAATTTAAATATTCACTAGACTAGATCTCCCTTATTGACCTTAAAACTTTAAGAATAAAAAATAGCAGTGATTACTAGAAAAATCTGGTAGACCATTGGCAGTCCGTCTTACATGAAGATGCGGCTCACTGCTCAATACTTAGAGCGTTTTATATGTACCCGTAGTGTTATAAATTAGTAAGCTAAGTGTGTCGAGGTCGTACTCTCACGCAAAGTATTAAATCAGCGATGCTTCAAGTCAATTTTAAGTCAAGAACTTAAATAGTAAAATAAATTCTATATGTACTTATACGTATATACCTACTGATGTAAAACTCAATAATTGACAGCACTTGTAAGACCTATATAAATTTTTCATATTAAAGTGGAATATTTTGTTTGACCCTGCACTTAGTTTTATTTAAAGACATATTGAATACTGTAAATGCTAGTCAAAAAACAATTTACAAACAAAAACAATTTATATAATTAAAAGCTAATATCAGGTTAAAATTATCTGAAATTAAATAATGATGTTTACATGACTACTTAAATGTAATCAGATATAAAATTAATAGTTATTAATAGTTTACGTTTTTGATAATGAGCATGAACGATAGATTATATACGAGATTTACAAGTTTTATTATATGACTAAATTAAATTTATTTTAAATTCCTACAAAAAAGTAATAAACTTATGTTAACACATTTATATAAGTTCAAAGTTTACACATTTATCACATATCTAAAAAAATAATATTTTATATAGTAATATGTTTACCTTTAATTTCAGAAGTCATATGTTCAGCATATTGAGTCTGTAAAATAAAATATTTTGTTATTAAAAATGATTACAAAGTTATATATAAATAGTAAATAACATATTTTAAAATATTTCGTTATTGCTTTAAAAAAGTTATTTATAATTTCTCCAATTAAGTAACAAAAATTAAAAAAGAAAAATAAAAAATAAGCTAATTAAAGATATAAACGAAAAAAAGAAATTTTAACTATTCGGTTATGGCATCTCCCACAGTGATTTTATACTAAAAATATTTTATTTTAAAAATACCTTTTGTAATAAGAAAATCTCTGTGATTTATGCAGTAGATAAAGAAAAAAAAATATTCGTAAAAAAGTTCATAATTTTGAATTACTATTAAATTACATCTATTTTTTCTTCAAATTTGTCTAATATACTCGTATTTTCCTTATTAATTATGCTTTTATTAAAGGGTAGCTAATACTGGTAATATGCAATTTAATAATAAACACTTTACAGTGTGAAGACAAGGCATTTGCAAATGGTCTATTTTTTATCAAAAAAAACCAAAATGATATTTTTAAAATAATAAGTTAGAACTAGTTATATAGAGCTCATCCATCTAGACTAAATTTTTTCCAACACGAGTTCTGTAGTTCTGTAGATCTTATGTTATTCATTAGTACAATTTCTTGAGCACCACTATTATAAATATGACAAGTTTTTTTTGTTTCAATAACTGTTGTTCGACTCTACTAATTTGATGTACATGACTGATCTAGAATCATTCTAAAACATCTGATTGTTCCATTTTTCAACTTGTTGCACAGTGTATAAAATTCATAAAGTAGCAGAGTATCAGTGGCTGATTATGAGACATTCAATCTTTCTTTACAATTTTGCGAAATCTCGTAAAACCAAACAGTTTGTTAGGATTATTCAGAATAATTTATTATTTCGGTCTGAATATTATACTTTTTTTAATAACTAATTTCACATTTCTCATATTGAAGTAATTAAATACGTCAATAATATGACGTATATTTTAATATTTACATATTAAAATTAATTATATCATATAATCAATTCAAAATAATTTATGTTTAAATTAAATAATCTATGTTAGATACAATAATTAAGCTGATTATACGACAACGGAAAAAATACTTAAACTGACATGCATTTCAATAGTTTTATTTTAGAATAAAATTTTTGTAACAAAAACTTTAGTTCTCTATAATTACTTTTAAATTGAAATTTGTGTGAATAAAATAAGTTAAAAATTTTAAAATTGATTTAACATAGATACAATTATATAAAATGATCAAAAACGCTTCAATGGCAGTAATCGGCAAATGTCTTCGAAAGAAAAAATTCCTTAAAATGAACTATGTAAGAAATTCAATAGCAAACAGATATTTTTTAAGCTCTTCTATTTTTATACACAAAACAGAATAAAAAGTTTAAAAAAAAGAATAAAAATTATACCTAAACCTAATCAATGCAAGCCTATGGGAAAACACACATACACTACACATAAGCGCCAATATACCTGGAATCAGTAGAAGAAACCTATGGTATCTAAATTCGAAGCAGTAACTAAGCCGAGAGAAATAATCAGGTTGTGGCATTTTTCATTTTTCATTTTTTATGCTGACTGGGAGACAACAATGAATACTGAAGGAAGAATAGATATTGTGTGTAAACAGATCTCAAAACTACAACTAAACATAAATAAAGCAATTGTGTTGTTGTGCATGCGTGCGTTTAAGCAATGCTTATGCTTAGATAAAGATGCTTATGGGTTGCATTTGTACTGTGGGTACTCGGTTATAATACGGTAAAGATACTCAATGAAGTTTGTATATAAAGATTGTAAATACTCGTAAGAATTGAAAAAAAGTCGCATTATTCTTAAATTCTTGCTGAATGCTTTTATATATTTTTTTTATTATTTTTTTAGGCAAAAGTGGGTTTGTTAATTGCCTTAAACAGGTTCGTTAACAGAGACATTTTTTTTATCTCTTCATCGTACTGGTATGATGCTACTTCAGAGCAGTTAAAGTACTCAGTACTTTTATTGTATCTGAGTTTTATTGTTGTACTTTGAAAAATGAAATTTTTTGGCTGAAAGTGATTTTGTACGTGTTAAAAATACAAAACGTAGAAAGTTAATTGCTTAGACCTCTTTTCTTGCAGAGAAAAGGCAAAAAATAAAACAGCATAAAAACTCACAAATATTTTACACTAAAGATTTTACCAAAAATGTTTAAAATGATACATCATTTTATCTATAAATAAAAAAAAAACAGTTAGAATACATATACATATAACAAATATATATTAAGTTAGTTAACACTCATTGTATTTTGTTTCTAAATTTTATTGATATGCAAACAGATATTGATAATAAATACGTTGTCAAATGTATTTAGAACATTATTTCTACATTTAATAATAATACTAATAATTTTTTAAATAGACAAGTGCAATCATGAGTACCAATCTAAAATTTTAATCTTTTGAACAATGTAGACATATAGCACATTAAATAGTATTAAATAAAAAGTGCATTATAAATTGTATCAGCAAGTATAAACATCATATGCAAATATTGCTTTCAGCATTTCATAAGTAAATGTAATTATGTAGACCCTCATAGGAATTACAGAACTTTCCAAGTTATAATAACTAAAGTTACATTCTCCGTGATTACACAAAAGGCATACTTTGTAAAAACCTATAATATTTAAAATCCAATAAAAACCACACAAGGAAATGGGCTTAAAAATAAAATTTTAATTTAGATTTATTCATTTTTTGTTGTGTTACCTTACAATTTTAATTTATTTTACTTACGAAAAAAATTTCTTATTCTTTACCTCTTTGATATTAAAAGCATTTAATATATTGAATAAAAACCGCTTCCAAATTATTATCTTTCTTTTCAACAACTTGGCTATATAAATGTCATGGCGCTCATCTCAAACACACATCTTTCACAAATAATCTTATTTATTGATTACATTTTATCCGGATATATAAAGTCTATGTGTTATTTTGACAAAATTGAATGCTCTGCTACTACTAAAACCAATTCAATAATTCCGAATATAATATATAATTTGAAAACATAATAAAGTTTTTCTTTAAGAACTGGTAAGGTTTGCGTTCTTCAATGGGATAATATGCAACTGAAGCAGCTGTTGAGAAATGCATTCATTATTATATTTACTTTCGCTTTACACAGTCTGAGACAGACCGATTCTTCAGAAGATCGGTCTAAGAAGATATTGTCTTCCAAGCATCGTATGAAGTACAAATGTGTAGCATACGATATTATTTGAAATAAAAATCTACATTTTATAGAAAACTATTTGCGCTATACTGGTAATACAAATGAACTTGGTATTCTTAGGACCAAGTAGCTATCAACTAGGTCGAGGAATAAATCAAAATTGAATAGTTTATTATGTTAATTATAAAATTAATCAAATCAATACAATATCATCAATATAAAATTATTCCAACTATTTTAATAACTTAGTAGATATTCTATTAAGATTTTAACATTTATTATAAAGACTGACATTCATATATAGAAAAATATAAATAATATTTTTTATTTTTTAACCAAAAGATAATATAGTGTTTTTTAGCCTGAGAAAAAACTGTATTAAAAACAAAAGAAAAAACTTTTAAAATATTTTGGCGTGCGTCTTATATACTAACATATTTACGTTTCTATTTATTCTATTAGATTTATATAGAATTTAATATAGAAAATTGATTATTTACTTTACAAATCAATTCTTTTTCCTTTTTTCTTAATCAAGTATATCAAATACGCTAGGATTGCCTGCCTTACCGCACTCAAAACTTAGTTAAATTCTATTGTACCTGTAAAAATGCTCATATTTCTTTTTGTTTATCCAAACAGGATAATGCCAAACTAAGGAGAAACCATATATAAAGATACAATACAAGTTAGTGACGTTAATAAGGCTTCCTTTGACAGATAACATACATATATAAAAATATACATAAGCAAACATATGTGATAGGTAAACCACAAGCTTAAATAAGACTAATTCATTTGTATAAATTTAATAGATACCTTTCGTTCTAAAGAAAATTCAAAGACCAACAAACACCAAATTAGAATTCTATTATAACATATTTATGAACAATTTTGATTAAATATAAGATTTTTCATATACTCAAATAAAATTTCAAATGTTTATGTAAATTCAATATTAATAATCATAGAAAAATCTTCATTCAATTGTGAATTTGTAACCTAACAATACAGTTTAATAATTGCTATTACTTCCGACTCTAATGTTGAGATTTATAAATATATCACAATAGCAGAATTATAAAAGAGAGATACTTTTATATTTTGAACTAATTTTGAGTATAGATGTAGTTGAAAATTTTAAATGAGTTAAATATTAAAAATCTTTTTATGAAAAACTCACAAAATAAAAAAATAACAATTGAAAAGCATAACAAAATAAAATATAAAATATCACATCACAAAACAACTAAGTATAAAAAAATAAATAAACAAAGAATGTGAAAACCAGTAAAGCGTAGCTTAGAAAAGTTGACCCGATATTTAAGTACATATAAAATGCATTACGATTATTTGATGGAAGACATGTGGACTATAAAAATGTAGTTAAGTAACTCAAATACAAATGTATAAATATAAATGTATAAACACAAATTGATATACTGGTACCTAGTTACAATACAGTCAACTTTCATATCTAATTTTTTATTAATATACATATATAATATAATGTCTTATTTATTTTTAAAATAATCAATTATTTAAGTTCAAGCAATAAAAATATTTTGAAATTTAATATATACAATTAATATTTATAAGGTATTTTAAAACATTGACTTTATAAGTAATTAGTTGCTAAAGTAAAATGATCTAATAAGTTTTTATAAAGCAAACAATTGACCGATAATATAAGGTAGAAGGAGAAACTTTAATAATACCCATCAGTTTTGTACAAACGTTATAAAAATCCAACTGAATTACAGTTGATTTGCTTTGAATAAAAAAACCATTTAAATGTGCTTAGCTCTAGCACTAATGTATAAAAATCCTAGGCATCCTACACATCTATATCATAAAAAATTTAAAAATAAATGGAATATAAATTTTCGTCCACATTTAAAAGTGAAAACATATACAAGAGTGAATGCCTCTTGTAGAGGACGAGTAATTTTTACTAGCCCTTTTTTACTGGTAATTAAGTGTTAACACTTAATGGTCTTAACACTGTAAAGTGTCTAGAGATTTCCTTGTTACAAAATCAAAATCTTATTTCCAAATCAGTATAATTAGAATAACTGAAATATTTCTATTAACGGTGTTTTTTGATTAAAATAGTTGTTTGGGAAACAGCAAAAAATAATTTAAATTATACTATTAAAGTAATACTTTTACATAATACACCAATTTCATTTATATTAATTATTTTTAATTTTATTTATTTTATTCAATTTTTAACCTTTAAGATTGGCAAGTATTGGCATAGAATCCACAAGGTAGCAGAGAACCTGGTGCCCCAGCGAAAACTTGGAGAATAACGATCAAGAGTAAGTTAGATTAAGTTAAAAAAGTTAGATATATGATTTTGCATTAATCTACACAAATCATTTTGGGTAAAGTTGGGCGCACTAAGTAAATCTAGTCTGTCCTTGGTATTAAGTACATACTATATATTTTGTTTTTTATAAAGTCTTTGCCAGGTAACACTCGTATGAAATATCAATGTTTTAACTGGATCTCGAACGTTTTTTTATATCACATTTGTCAAATAAGAAAATTATTTTGTAAGCGTTGAGATTTTTAAGTAATTTTATCTTTATCAAAATTTTAAATATATTTATATATAATTTATATATTTAATACTTATAATAACATAATTGTTTTATTAAGAGACTTTTTTGAGTAATAAAAATGTAAAGGTCATCATATATGTATGTTACATGCTGCATTTTCCACATCGTGAATAAAATGTTGGAAATGATAAATTTTATTTATATGTAGCAGAAGATAAATTAAATATTTTCAAAGATCATTGGTTCGATTTGAAAATCATATGCGTATATTTAAACTAATATATGTTAGTCAATATGCTGCAATTGGTCAGTTCTATAACACTGTTTTCTATTCGAAATAGATTTCTAGCCATATGCCCTATACATAATTTTAAATAAAATATTTTTTCTAACATTCTACATCCCTTACAAAGTCCGTATTATTTTTTTTGTTAATTTAATATAAACTACTGTAAAATATTATAAATGAATTGAAAGTTATTTGTTTTGAGTAACTTTTAGTAAATTATAAGTTTTAATAGAAAGCTGAGTATAGAGGTCATTTATTCTCTTGCAACAAATCTGTGAATTATAATATAAAACAAGAGTACATTTTAATATATTTTAATTAAAATGTTTACTGTATACACAATTAAATTGTTTACATTTCTGCATTACACTAAATAAATTAATTAAATTAATTGCAAAATCATATGAATGTAGTAATGTGCAGTATATTAAAGGTCGTTTATAATGAATGTGAAAGGCAAAATATATTTATTTATTACTTAGTTGAAACATTTATTCTAAATGGCACTTTATTATCATAACTATCTAAAAGAAAACAAAAAATTTTACTGCTTATATGTTTTATTTCTGCTAAAGGGTTCTGCTTCTGCTTAAGTCTTTTATTGCTTTACTTACGAGTATAATTACAAAAACAGAACCGTAGACTTTCGCTTGTAACTTCTAAACCTAAAATACCATAGTAGCTACCCAAACCAGTCTGAATTAATGCATAAAAAACTACAAGTACAAGAACGATAACGATAACGAAGCGTGTAGATGAAAACAACTGCTACACTTATGGCCTAATTAAGTTTGTTTGACCATATTTCAGTAGCAGGTTATGAATAATAATTAGCTCTTTCAAGCTACACATTTGTGGGCCTAAATTTGAATGTTTATAGATTAAAGTTTATTTGCCCACATTTCCGCTTCAAAACATTTTTTTTAAGCATTTTGAGCTATTTTAATTTTTTGGTATTTGTCTAATTTATTTTTTACTGATTTACTGATTTTAACAACGTCAAGGCTTTGTACCTAACTTTAGACCCGCATCAATAAATGTTCTAGCAGTTGAAGCACTCAACACATATAATTAAGTGTTGCATTGTATTTGGTTTGCTAGTATAAATTGCTACCTGTAATTCACAGCACAGTCTTTCACTTCTACTTACTCATTTATTATAATTTCAACTTCATTTCCGTTTAAGTGCATCCGTTCTTATCGGTACGCAATGCTGTTGTAGTTCTGATTGCTGCACTTTTTTTCATTATACACAGCACGATACACACTCATTTATAAAAAATGTTTTGTTAATAAAATAAAAAATAAATAAATTACCAGACAACTATCAGAAGGAATATGTAATTGAAAAAATTATCAGGTGTGCGCGCAATTGTTGTTCCTTCGAACCCGCCTCTGACCATAGAGTTTAGATTTTTATGCAAATTAATCATGCTTGATATGGTGTGCCGTAATATGGACTGGCTCTACAGGGCAGGAAGTGCTTCAAACTATTAGTTTATATGACGTTCGTTTATTTTATTGCAATAATAAATTTAATAAATTAATAATTAAATTAATTTCATAGAAAACATAATTAATATAATGCTAGAAGGAAGAAAAGTATTATTATTATATTATTATTATTAAATAGTGTAAAATAAGTATGAAAAAACCAATTCATTTAAGTAAGGAAATACGTAGTTTGTCTCATTAACATCGCATTACACACGAGTACATATGGATAAAGGTGTTTTGGTAGGAATTTGTAGTGAGGAATCCTTTTAACAATTATATTCCTCTGTAAGGTAGATTTTTTATTGATATACTGTCAAAATTTAATGACATTTGGATGAATAGAAACTAAGTAATTTGTCGACAATATTAAGTTTTGTGTTAGACTTGGTAAAAATATTTTACCGGAATATATTATTTGCAGTACCAAGTTGATTATAGCGATTTTTTATCCTTTAGTAAAAGTTCAGAGTTTAAAAACACTTGTGAAGATAAAAAAGATGTGCAACATATTTGCCAATCAAATTCTATAGTTACCGCAACTTCTATTAAAACTCTGTGTGTATTCATTAAAGATTTACATATATATATGGATATGTATGGATATCAAAACTATCAAGTTGTAATGGTATGATCAAATACTTGAACTACCCACTGCTTACTATTTGTTATGCACAAATTAAATAACGACTAAAAAGTGTTCTTATCGATCGACACTTGTGACTAATATTTTGGCTAGAAATAACCTGTTATTATAACAGTCTACCTTGCATAATAGATCTCAGAAACTCCGTTTATTTAGTCGATGAAAAAGTATGCTTTTGTATTTAATCAAGATTTTAAGATGCGAAAATTTGAACAATTTGAAGAGAACTGCAGAAGATTATTAGGAGCAGTCGTGGAAAATCCTACAATAAGTCCTGTCAAAATTGCAATATCATCGGAAAAGTTGATTGGCAAGATTATTAGTGATACTACACTACATCGCAGGTTGAAAGATGTTGATATCAAACCTATGTGATGCACAAATTAGTCAACATTACTCCAACGACACTATCAAATCGTCTCTCATTTGCTTGAAAGTATTTTAAGAAACCTATATACAGTGTTGTGCATAACAAAAGCAACCAAAATTTGCCCATCAAATAAATAAGTTTTTTGTCTACTTTTTACTTTTCATTCAAAAATCTAAATACACAGTTTTATTTGTTATTGTATTAGCTATTATAAAAAAACAACAAAATCTACAATTCTTCATAACGGGTTAATTAATTCACACAAATAATAAAATATTGCGAAATGCGGCTGTGCAAAACAATAGCAACTGAGACAAGATCAATGATAGATCTATGACCAAAGTGCATTTTAGCAAGATATTTTTTTGATTTTTTGCATTTTTATGCTGTGATTTATGTTTTTAAGCAAATTAGAACATAAACACAGAATAGTTAAATATTAAATCAGGTAATGGAAGTACGTTTTTATCATGGCTCGTGACACGTATACTTTGAAGTTTAAAGAAGCAAGAATTGAAAAATATTTAATGGCAGTGCTCAAATGAAATAGCCAAAATATTTAAAATTAATTAGTTTATTGTTTCGCAGCTTATAAAAAAATATAATTTGACAAAATACCGTTAAAACTGTTTATTTGGGTGAAGCCTCTCTTAAGATTACTTGTAGAATTGATCGAAACATCATAAGAATTACAAAAAAAACAACCATTCGTGTCGTTGAAAAAGGTCGTAGCCGAGCTTAAACAAGGTGTTGACTGTAGTACTGTACGCAGGCTTACTCTCGAAGCCGGTTTCAAAAGTTACAGACCAGTCAAAAAACCAATGTTGACTAAAAAGCATTAGCAAAAGAGGTAGATTTTTGTTTTGCTTTTTAATTAATATTAATATACTTCATTTAGATCAAATTTCGCGTGGAATCACTTAAATTGGACTCTTACTAAATGGAAAATAATTTTTTTCAGCAATAAATCAAAATTTAACAGCTTTAATTCTGATGGGATGTGCACAGTACGTCGCGAAAAAGAAAAACGTTTGTATCCGCGTAACTGCCAGGCGACTGTGAAGCATGGGCGTGGGTCAGTAATAATTTGAGCGTTCTTTTCAGGATTTAGACTAAGATCTTTTCATGAAATTCATCAAATAATAGCCCAACATGTGTACAAAAAAATTTTAGAGAGCCATATGGTACCCCATGGCGGATGAAAAATGTCACTCCGACGGGTATATCAGTACGATAACGACCCAAAACACACCTTAAAGCTGATAAGAGAATGGATTTTGAAAAATGGAATTCCAATTTTAGATTAGTCAGCCCAAACACCTGATTTCAATTCAATTGAGAACATTTTGGTATTCTCAAACGTCGCTTTGGGGGTCGAAAAGTTTCCAAATGTTTGAGGTCATGAAAGATGAATGGTGTAAAATTCCAAATAGTTTTATTAACAATTTAATATCACATATGACACGTAGAAGTGCCCAAGTAATAAAAAGCAAAGGGCTTTATACAAAATTTAGAAAAATAATACAAAAATTTAATATAATAAATAAAGTTGCTATTGTTCTGCACAGCCGCATTTCGCAATATTTTATTATTTGTGTGAATTAATTAACCCGTTATGAAGAATTGTAGATTTTGTTGTTTTTTTATAATAGCTAATACAATAACAAATAAAACTGTGTATTTAGATTTTTGAATGAAAAGTAAAAAGTAGACAAAAAACTTATTTATTTGATGGGCAAATTTTGGTTGCTTTTGTTATGCACAACACTGTAGTTTTAATACAATGTGGTATGGACAAATGAGTCTGCATTTCAATTCTAGTGTTCGTTTGGTAAGCACTTCATGCATTTACGACAACGCCAAAAGAATAAAGCAGTGCAACCACTTAATAGAATTGAAGGTGGTACGGTTATGTTTTGGGGATGTCTATCATGCTATGGATTTGAAGAGCTGGTACCGACAAATGGCAACTTAAATCAGTCTAGTTATGTTGGTATTTTAAATAACCATGCCTTAACGTTAGAAAAAACACTCTTTCCAATCAATAACTGGGTTCTACAACATGACAATGTACCATGTCATAAATGATGTAGACTTAACAAATTTTTAAAAGAGTTAATTTATGCTGTTTTTCTATGGCCTTCACAGAGTCCTGATCTTAATGTCGTTGAAAATGTTTGGGGTTTCATAAAACAGCAAAGAACTATTGAAAAAATCCAAAACATAGTGATACCAAAATTAAAATCAAGGAAATTCGATCATTAAGTTTTAAACACACGATTAAAAAAAATTGCAGATACCTTATTTATATAACTATAGTGAAATACAGAAAAATGATATTCGCATATGTGTGAACTTTATTCGTATTTATTTTAAGATTTAAAGAAAAAAAAAGACTGTCTGATATCACTAAATTTTGTTGAAGTTAAAGCCACATTTTTTTCTAGAATTTTTTCTATAAAAATTAATATAAAGTTTCGAATCATATTTAACCTTAATTTTGTACTTATTAAAATAAATAAATAAATAATAAATATAGCATAAAAAATTTCTACACATAACTCTTATGCATTTGTGTTGTTTGCATTGTTTCTTAACATACTAGAAAAGTTTTTCCTCTAAATTTACCCGACTTATAGTATAATATTTCCAGTTTTGTTTTAATTTCAAAAACCAGACCTTCAGGTTTTAATTTATACAAATCAATAAATTTAATTACTGTTAAGAATTTCTGGAATGCAAGTATAATCATTAATATACTAAATAATAATTTAATAATATATTAAGATATAAAGCTATAACACAGATAAACCTAAATGAGATATAAAATTCGATTTGCATAATCTCCTAACCAATTACTTCGTGCAGCTGTAAAACCAGAAGACAAAAGCCATCATAAATTAAGCATAAAATTTTCAATAATAAAAAACTATAATGCAACGGCTAACAATAACATGATTATTATTTTCATATGGTTTCCATGACTCAAAAATAACTTGTGTTTAAGAATTAATATTTCAGCTAATACCACACAATTTTTCACTAACAACAATAGTTTCGATTTTCAAAGTATTTATTAATTTATCTACCTTTTAAGAATGCAGTAGAACCTGTAATAAAAAAGATTTAATAAATATGGCTCATATATACAAGATGTCAGACTTACATATATCTGATTTACATACTAGCATACGTCACACGTTTATTTATCCAAACAACAGAAATATACATAAAATAGAAAATTCTATTAAAAAAACATATTAAATTAAATTTAAAATTCATGGAAGTAAAGAGAACGTAGCTTGCTGTCGCCATTATAGCCAACAAAAGTCATGGCATTCGTAGTTATACGACCACATAGAACTCAATCATGTCATTCGTAATTCCGTATGTAAAACTAACACAAAACCACAGATATACCGTGTATATATACGAAGATGCTTCACTGCTCAGATATTGAAAATTTAATTGATAAAAATGAAAAAGGTATCACAATGATTCGACTGCGTTTCGTTAACAAACAGTCAAATCAGTCAGACAGTGTACATTTTTTCATCTGCTTGTTAACTAAATTTTTATTATCTTGGAATTACTTTTCTCGAGACACTTTTTGATCTATAAGCGTTTGCTTTGCTTTATAAATTATGCATTTATTTATTCAAGATTTTATACGAACACAAGAGTGTGTTTATTGAAACAATGAAACTGTAGATAGATGCGTCATAGCAGTAACATCCACATAATGAAATTCACATCTTTATGAATTATATAATTATTATTACAGTCATTATTGTTATTTCACTGAACAATCCTCATCGTATTGAGAAATATGAGGTTTACTCATAAAAATTATGAATCACCAACTATTCATATGTACTATATAATACCCACAATAATAATTTTCTTAAATAATTGGGCATATTTCTTGAGAGTACTGATAATGTTACTTAGAAAATTATAAGTAATTAAATAATATCTCATTCGGCTAAATGCAAACAAATTCATACAGTCATGCATTTAAGTTGTAATAAACAATATTATTGTAGATAGTTTCAGTTGTAGCATAACTAAATTATTTACGTTCCAACTAATTACGAAATAGTTTATGCAATTTTTTATATTATTCCTGTCATTGTGTCATATATACAGCGGGTACTTTTTAGATAGTTTAATGTTTATCAAAAATTTCAACCAGTTCCCACTAAACACTTGTAAAATTTGTGCTGAATTACTTGTCAAAAGACCCGGTCTTATTTTACAATACCATATCAATAAGATAAACCGGTGTGAACTAAATAATTGTTGACAGTATATGATATTATTTAGCAAGTTGTGATAATAATGATCTATAAGTCTAAAATAATTGCATTGACAAATTCAATGTAGAAAATGTAATATATGACTGTCATCTATTGTAAAAAATAAATTGACAAATTGTTAATTATTTCTTAAAAAATTTAATATCGAATTAATAGAAAATATGATTCTCTAAAGTAATTTCTGATTTTGGTAATAAAGGACCACTTAAGTTGACTTTGGGACTAAACATTTTAACATTTAGGGTAATTAAGCAGCTAGTTATATTGTTTAGTTAATATTTTATATAAAGCTAGTCTGTTCTTTTTCTTTTAAGTTTATTTTAATATAACAAAAGTGCCTCAATGTGATAATTTGCATTTTAAATATTAAATATAATAAAATATCAGACACCCCTGAAGATCTTGGCGAAATTCAGAGAACCCTTGAATAAATTATAATAATTGTAGAATTTTTATATTTATTTATACTCAAAACAAAAAAAGACCAGAATAGCCCAATACAAAAATATTAACTAAGAAAGAAATTTTAGTTTATTATAGTTTAAGACTTGAAGAGAGTTAACTTTATCTGATTATTTTATAATATCATGCAAATGTAGTCATATTTCTAGGTATTTGAATAATATCGGAGAATTTCCCATACATATCCAAATTTTTTACCCCCATATATTTTGCGGGCACTCTAATATACATATTTTATAATTTCATTGTATAGTATTTTCTTCCTTTTTATTATAAACATCTGTACCAAAAAGATCTAGACTTTTATAAAAATATTTTTGTTGGATCTATTCTGATGACATAATTAATATATAAGTAATTTTGATTATTTTGATGTATCAATCGAATACGAAAAAAAATGTTTTAATTATTCTTTGATAATTATAGTTTACAATCTTATCTCATATTTTTTATTATGGCTTAAATAATAAATTAATTAAATAAATTAAATAAACATTAATTAATTATGTAAATAAATAAATTAAGTAAATAAATAAATTAAATAAACAAATTAAGTAAATAAATTAAATAAATAATTAAATTTAAATAAGAAAACTAAATTTTCCAGTGAATTATTTTATACTTTAAGCTTTAATGGTGATGATTATTTAACGTATAGAACTAAAAATTGTGTAATTGCACTTAAAAAAAATCGTTACGTATGCAATCTGCATGTACTCATATTATTCTGTGTATTACAAATGACCTCCTAGGCACGTTTTATTTTCAGCGATAATAAACATTATACAAAGAATAAATTTGAATATTGCAGGAAATATTGCAGCGCGGGAGGTTGTGGTTTATCAGCAAAAATACGTTTTTCCCAACCGCATGGGAATGCATTTTTAAATTTAAAAGTCTATAAAATGAGTATATGTCTATATGTGAGATACAAATAGAAACGTATATCAGAAGTAAAGTATTTGTTTAAAAAGTAATACAAGAAAAATCTAGAAAGTAAAAATTTTAAATTAGAAGACTTATAAATAAATTTGCATAAATATATACAGTTTAATTGCTTTTTAACGTTTTAAGGTAACTTCGAGTTACTTAAACGAAAAATTATTTAAATTTAAACTGATTTTTTGATCTTAAAAGCATCAATTTACAACACTGTAACCAAACATATATTTCGTATTTAAATCGAAATCAAAATAAAGGTCAAGTTTAAAAGCCATTCATAAGTAAGAGTTATGAACAAAAGAAAAAAATTAAATACAGTAATAAAATAATTGTAGATACTTTACTGTACAAGTATATGAATTACATAGTTGAATCGAAACCACAGATTCACCCGCCTTGCGTCTCATGTTCACTTAATCATACACATGTATTTGGATTTGTGAACATTTAATTTATAAATTGAATAACAAAATAGCAATGAAAATGAAAAACAAAACAAAATTACCACACTATAAGTTGAGACCGAGACCTAGACCGTCTTTCCTGTCTTTCAACAAACCACAGATTATGACTGTGCCTTCTCATGCTTGGCGTGGGTGTTAATAAATTAAACTCAATTACAATACTTTTTGTTGTCGTTATTGTTTTTCAGTTCAATTATTGTTAATTATTTGCTTGTGCTTTGGTAAACAATAATAAAAATATTAAATAAAAAATCTGTGCATTTTTAGCAATTCAAGTCAATTATAAAAAATTTGGAAAAATACATGTCAATGGGGAATAATGAAAATCCTTCAACATTTTCACAAATAGATTGTATATTTAACTTCTAAATAAATCAACTGATTTACTGGAATTCTTTATTGTCGTTGTCGTAGTGGCACAGACAATAGTACTTCACTTTACTCATTCGGTACTTGCTAAAATGGATTAGAAATGCCTTCTAAAAACCAATATGTGCTTTGATAGTCAATATATTCCGATTTGCTATACTTGATTTCCGTACGGACTGTTCATTGTTCAAGATTTAGGCTTGGTTTCACTACAAATTTTGAGCTCAATACATATAATAGCAAAAACAAGAAATTGTCATCATCTACACATATGGCTTAAAAAAAAGTACGTACCATTTGATAAGAAAAACTAACACTTACTTGAAATTATAGTAACCAAAAAGTAGGAGATATTCAAATAAATTTAATATGTACAGTATTCGACTAATTTAACAACAAGCTTCTTGCATTTCCCATTCGATAATCGAAAAATTCGTAAAATCAATTGAATATATTAAAAAAAGAAATATAACTTTCAATTCTTACTATTTCAATATAATTAAAAAAAAGAATGTTAATTGTCTATGTTTATTTTTTTTTGTTTTTGCTCTCCCTTAAATATAATAATCAATTACCGAATTTTATCATTTTATCATGAAATTGGACATTTGTTAAAACGTTTGTGTTATATTGGTCGATTACTGTATTTTATATTTAAATTTAATATTTAATATTTGAATTTAATATTTAATATTTAAATTTAATATTTAAATCGAAAAATTTAAGATATTTGTGTTTCAGCATACGCATGTTAAAATGCCTAAAAGAAGGCAAGGGATACTGGTGCCCACGACTCTCATAAATAATACTATCATGTACAGTTAATATACGGAGTTTAAGCCTGATTAAAATTAAAGTGAGCTAAATTTAAAGACTAATTATTCTATAGTTATTTGTACACATGTATATCTTTTACTAGGAACATTAGATATTGTAGTCAATATAATCAAAAGTAATTCAATGATTAGTGGTAAGTACAATTTTATTTAATAAATTTTAAAATATATCAAAAATTGTTAGGGTTAGTTAAATGATGTCATGAAAACTGGCACCACCGCTAATTTATTCAGAATTTAAAATAAACTTAGTTACTACTATTAAATGCGTAGCTTCCATCTGCGTACACTGAATACCTACTAAATATTATAAAATGTTTCAATGGAAAAATTGTCATCCATGCTGAAAGAACAGAATAGCAATTTTCAAATGATACTGACTTCTACTGTAAAAAGTAGAGTAAAAATTAATGATATGGTAAATAGGTGAGGGAGTCACATATAAAATAACATTTTAACAAACCTTTCTTTTGAAGAACGGTTAGAAAACTTAGTGCGGACCAGTCGTTCGCGTTAAGGTACATCCACACCAAAGCGAACGGTTGCAAACGAACGAACTTTTGCCGGTACGATTATCTCCAAATGTTCGTTCGTTCGCAAGGGTACGCTTTGGTGTGGATGCACCTTTAGAAGATCCTTATATAAAAACAAGTTTTAGAGTTAATAAAAAGCGATTTTATACAATTATGATAAAACAGTTAACACTGGTATTGGAAGTTGAAAGGTTTTCATTATTATAAATATAGGAAATACGTTTACAGACCTTAGATAGATTTCGATTTCAAATTAATAAAATATTACAAGTATTGCATCAACTGGCAACTATAGATCTCATAGTTAGTCTCTAATCTCATTTTACGGTACACTTGTGTAACGAGGTTACTATGTGTTTTATTTTACAGGCAAAAATATTTCAAATTACCAAAAAAAAAAAGAATAACAATAACTCGTAAGTAACAAAAATTTGTTTATTTGTATAACCACTCCATATGTTACATCCCAGAACATTAGTAAATCTTATTCATGTATTATATAATTACAACATTCATAATATTTTAATACATTATTATTAAAAAAATTAATTATTATTAGGCAAACAATTTAACAAAACGAAAAAGAAATTACATTAATTACTTTTTACAATAAATTAAAAATATTCAAAAAAAAATTGATCAATTTAAAATTAATGAACGAAACTTACCCAAATTATACTCATTTAACGTAATTACCAGATGACCTATAAAATTTAAAAGAACATAAATTAATAATTATACTAATTTAGTTAAAAGCTATTATTTATAATGATTTGTTTAAAACTAAATATTATTATGTACATAAATTAGAGTTCTAGCCAATACATATATTTTTAATATTAATTTAAGATAATTTGTAACTATTATTTATATTTAATATTAATTTGTTTAAAACTAAATATTATTATGTACATAAATTAGAGTTATACCCAATACATATATTTTTAATATTAATTTAAGATAATTTGTAACTATTATTTATATTTAATAATAATTTTATTAAATATAATTGTGTGCAAATTGGCAAACGATATATGCACTCAACACTGTTTTTTCCCTTACATTTATATTGTAGTCATATCTAGACAACAGTAAAGATACTAACAATAATTATCTATACTATTTTGATAGATTGTTTATTAAAATGCAATTTGCAAATATATTATGTGGCTGTATCTAATATGTAAGCATTTTGAATGATGTCGAATGTTTAATTAAAAATAGAACGCGATAAGCGACACGTGATAAAAAATCATATTTGCCACTTTCAACTACTTGTTGCAATGTTTGGTTAGAATTTATAATTGTGATATACTGATTTTTATTCAATGCAGCTACTATACATCAAACTCTAAAAATAGAACTAAATAAATAATTAATTTAACAATGGGATTACAATGGGAGTGCTGAGCTCTCAAAAAGAAACTTTGTTGTGGTAGTTTTCCCTTACGATCGGTTATTGGAGTATTGCTTTGAAAATAGTATTTTTATGAAACATATAGTATCAATATATCAATAAATTAGGCTTTTTTAATATATATCATGTGTAAATGTTCTACGAGTGATTTTAGAGACCTTTCAACCCATTTATATAGAAAATAATTGCTTTCACCTTAACTGAATATATATGATTATTATAACTAAGTATCATCCAGAGCCCTTCTGCGGGGTAACAAATAGCTTCACATATAGCTTATTATTTGAACGGGAGAAACAACATCTACTTGAACACTGGAGAGCCCAAAAAGGCATGCGACAGTCAAAAATATTCATTGATCCTGATCACATCAAAGTTGATGCTATTCTTGGCCTTAGCAGAAACGATATGAAAATCTACACTGAACTTCTTACAGGACACTGTAGACTTAATTACCACATGAAGATTATAGGTGTGGTAGAAAGTGACTCCTGTCGACTCTGTCATGAGGAGAAGGAAACATCAGAACATGTTCTATGCAACTGCCAAGCGGTGGCAAGACGTAGACTCGATTACCTTGGAAGCGGGATATTGGTTCCAAGTCAAATAGGTAAAATTAAGCCCACAGCAAATACAAGATTTATAAATAGTCTAAAATTGTCCTAGTAGGGCCTTTAGGTGCACAATAGATCTTTTAGGTCGGGGTGCTTTAATAGTCTATTACTTAAATAAAGTACCATCTAATAACATGTAGATGAGCTGCCTGAATGCATTTGAGTAACCTTCTCATTTTGAAGACAGCTTCATTCTATATGACCAAAATTCTACCAAAAGGATCAATGGCCATTCCGTTCAATGCAAAACAGCTTTTTAACAATTTTTTGTTCTTTATAATAAACTTTTCATCTTTCACTAACTTCTGATGCTCTGATAGCTGTGCCCGAGTGAGACAATTTTGTATTCCCAACTAAATATTGAGAAAGTTAGTTTTGTACCGCAAGTTCATAAAATGAGCTGCAATTAGATTGCACATAGTTATCAACCATACATTGATCTTTTTTTTCTAATATTACAATTATTGAGTACTTTTAGTCTTTACCGTGATAAGCTTATAGTCAAATGCGAAAATGTTCCTTCTCTTATTCCATAAATTTAAGAAATTCTTTTCTATTTGAACTATTGTTATGCACATTTATGACTTTTAGACAATATTGCTTTCTTTACACATGAATTTGAAGATTTATCCATATTTAAGAATGGATCTAAATAAGCAATATTTTCTTTAAAAATGTACATCTTTAAACCAGTTAGCAATTAAAATAAAAATCCAAACTAATGAAGATAAATTAAGTTCATGAGCAGATGTGTATTGGTATGGCTATATGAAGAAATATTTATCATCATAGGTTTATAAGCATATGTTTTTAATTGAACTAAATATGTTCTTTTGAAAACAGTACAATAAATCCCATAGACAACGTTACTTTTTTCTAAAACCTTTAATAGTTCATTTTCAATATTTTCCTAACTTTCAATTCGTTTAAAATTATTATCAATTCCAAGAATGCAATGAAAATAGAATAACTGATTTATTTTGATCACTTCTCATTATCATTAGATAATGACACTAACCGCAGAGGAACTCCTTTCAATGGCTGTTGTTATAACTGTAGGTAAGAAAAGAAGAAAAATGTGACACATCTACTCTATGACTGTTCGGTATTTACCACAAAGCTTATATTACTGTGTTATCTCTCTGTCTTAGGCCCTCTATCAGATGTCTACAGTGTAGACAAAAAATAAGAATAAATAAATAAGTAAATAAATAATAAATAATAAATAAATAAATAATAAATAAATAAATAAAACTCGCAATACTCGAAACAGCTGTATGGTCAGCCAAAAATTCAATTAATTAAAATAATATAAAAAATAAATTTTTGTTGTTGTAGTTCACTACTGTTCGAAAAAATATCTTTAGAAATAAATAAATAAAAAATAAATAAAAAAAAAATAAAAAATAAATAAAAAATAAATAAATATATAAGTAAAAATATTACCCTTTTTTTAAAAAAAACATAGTAGGTTCCCGGTTAAAAATACAGGATAACATGCCCTAAAACTATATTAATAAAACAGGTCTACGTCATAGGCCTATCATCGACCACTGATATATATAATCTATCATATAACTTATATAATATAATATAATATAAGTTAAATGTTAAAATACTA
Source organism: Teleopsis dalmanni (assembly GCF_002237135.1). NCBI lineage: Eukaryota > Metazoa > Arthropoda > Insecta > Diptera > Diopsidae > Teleopsis > Teleopsis dalmanni. The sequence goes on from NC_051847.1 coordinate 117,706,815, forward strand.
ATTATGATACAAAACAAATATATACAAAATTAAAATACGGATAAATTACAATATTATAGTTATAATAGTACGAACACTAAAACTTTTTGTAAGCATTTATCAACAAACTAAAACGAAATATATTTTAATTATGCATTCTGAATTGCTGTTGAAACCTATAAAGCACTACGGACACGCTTTCTTGTGGTTAATGTTTACTTTATCTACTTATCTATTGTAAGAATATTATCAACAATTAAATAAACTAGACAATCTATTCAACTTAAACAAACAAAACGGAAAGTTTTTTGTCAGTTATTTAGCACTCGGAAATGGTGTTGTCGCCATTATACGTATGGAATTATTTACTTCATAACGATTCTTGCCTTCTAATACTCATATTTAATATCTCAAGTTTTGTTAACTTTTAATTTATACACACAGTTGAGCACTTCAAATCAAATCTGCGCTCTTTGATATGCCATGACAAAATGTAGGTTACACAATAATACACACAGTAGTATTGATAAAGCAATAAAAAAACTAGAAGGGTCTAGTAACCATAGGCTTGAGCGAAAACACCAAAAAATACAAAGTCACTATGTTCACAATAAAAAGTTTTAAAAATATATGTAAAAATATGATTTACAAAAAAGTTTTTTTTATTTTATATTATTTTATATTTCAATTCAATAATACAAATGATTCAATTTGACCAATACAAAATTTATTATTGAATATAATATATTTCCCTTTCTGCCTTTCAGCCACACAATAGTGCAGATAACCTTAATAATTTTTACTAATATGTAGAATGCATACATAATACACACAAATAGAAAAAAAGGTACTCATTTTTTATTGTACTAAAATACCAACTAAAGTAATTTAGTTTTGGTTTAGCTGTACCATTTACGCAGAGCTATCGAAATTTATTAACTATAGTATTTGAGATTGAATCTATAGTCTATATAGCCTATACATTAAAATCAAATATATAATCAAAATAAAATATATAAACAGCAATGGAAATAGCAATAAAATTTATCAAAAAGGTTGCAGCTTTAAGTACACTGAATATGGGTGGATGTCTTAATAGTTACAACTCTAACTGGATTCATTTTACGATTGGATAGAGCTTATTAGCATGAAATTTCGCTGTGGCAGAAAATTTAAAATCCTCATTCTCAACTGAATATATTAATATCGATATAATAAAATCGAACTCCTTGTTCGAAATCAAAAGCTTTGCTGTTGTTACAAAACTAATTAAGTAGTGGACGCAGAAGTTATTAATCCAAATTAATTTAAAAAAATTAACAATAAGATATTAAATATAATAATTTTGAAAACTGTGTCTTTCAGTGTCTATTTGAAACCTTAATACATTTTCTCTGTGAATGCCCGGCTTAGGTGTCCAGAAGAAATAGGTTTCTAGGAAGTTACTACCTTGACAGTTTATCTGATTGTTCATCGGTGAAGACGAGAGACCTATTAAATTATCTTAATTCGACGGAATAAATTTAGTCTCTCCTCTATATATTAGGGGTTCATGCGAGGAATGTGGCAGATAAATCGCTAATTGAAGTACATGAAAATTATCTAACGGCCTACCATTGCAACCAACCACCAATCATGTCTTTAAGTGTATGGCACTTACATAGTGTGTAAATATTTGAATTCTTGATTTGGAGACAATATATATTATTAAATACAAGAGCTATAACAATAATAAATTTACATATTAATGAATCAGAAGTTTATATGTTAGCTATATTAAAATTTTAATAAAATGTTTCAATTTAATTTTTAAGTAAATTAATATTATTTAAATATGAATATATCACATTACTCTTTGTTTGGTACCAATAAAATACTATTATTCGATTTTACATATGGCTGAATTTGTGAAAACACAATTCGTCAATTTAACATAACAAATTGTTTATCAGTTCTGATCCCATATACTGCTTTTGTTCCCAAAATTATAATTGTAGATTCCAGGTAGGTGTTTTGACTCGTTTGAAGCTAGAAATCCAAATTCATAGCAGAACTAAAACACAATAAATCCATCAATACTGAATTCACCAGAATTGTTCCCAGATATATATTTTTTTCTTACTTATTTTTATCACTGAAACTAAAATTGTAATTTGCAGGTAAATGTTTCGAATAAGGCTGAAAATCTAATCGAAAATTGTGTATAGAAACTGTGTATGTTTTAAAGAATAGAAGAAATGCTAGTATATATATTTCTATTGCATCAAATGAGCGTAATTTCGAAGGCAATAAATGAATATTGATGAAAAAATGACTCTAGTATGGATAATTTATCAATCATAGGTGCAGTTTCAACCAATTACTGTATATGATAGATTAATTCAAAAACTGAACAACTATTCTATGTTAAAATAGACGAATGGAAACGACTTCATTGATTCATCTTGTAAAGATAATCGAGAATATATATATAATATTCTACAGAATCTCAGATGTATCCTTCACTTCATTACGAACTTACTAAAAAAGTACATTAAGTTTGTTTTGGTTAAAAATGTAAAAATATCTTAAACCCCTATTCATTAGCAACAACTACTAGTTGAAAATGTCGATTGATCAGTTCAAACGTCAGAAAAAACTTAAATTTATAGAAATAGCAAGGTAAAATTTTACAGAATATAATATAAACAGCAATTACACTTCTCTCTGTTTTTTACTATAGTAGTTTCTTATTTATATTCATTCCTACCTATTTGATATTCATATTTTCTTTAAACTAAGAATTTACGACAATGACTAGTTTGCAGGAAAAAAAATTATATTTTATTATTACTAAATAAATATTGTTATATATATTACTAAAAGCAACAATCAAGTAAAATCTTAAGTTTTAAACTTTCATACTTTTAAAAATTTAGGCCGAGTAAATTAAGGTAAAGTAAATTAAAATTTCCTAAGGATTAATTGCACTGCACTTATGTAAATATTTATTTATTTATTTAGTGTACTTATTTATTATTTTTGGTTAAAAGTTTTCAAATTTATTTATTTATTAATTAAACATCTTATAAAATTTTCACAATGGTAACACCTAATTTACCTAATTTTTATGTAATTTACCCTACTGGAAATTCTGGTAAATACCAACATTCACTGCCATACCGACATAATTTACTATTTCCCGCAATTTACCATCAATTTACGCGAACTCGCCAGGGCCTTAATGCAAATTACTATAAATCGTGCATGAAGTATCCTATTAATGCAGTTGCAAAGCAAATAATGCTAGCTTAATTTGTAATTTTGCCATTTATCTATCGTAATATATTTTAACATAATTCATAAATCATTTATGGTATTTACATCTTCAGAAATTTAATTAAAATACAACAACGAAAACAGTTACAACCACGAGAATAATTTTAATAGGTGTGTATAATTCCGTCTATAAGAATTGCTATGAGTAATATTATCTTTGTAACAAGATAACTAGTATTATGTTTGTGTATTAAGGCTAAGCCACAACACCACTCGCCACTTATAATTATTATGCATAATGAACCGAAACAAC
>NC_051847.1:117710464-117727921 GCF_002237135.1 Teleopsis dalmanni
TAAATTTTGCCTAAAACCAGATAAGAAGACGTCAGCGTTTACTTTGATCATCGCATTTGTTTATTTTTGTTCTCCGATATTTACCGACTGTGTGGCGTTTATTCGAAAAAACGATAAAAATAATTTCTTTAATCACAATTCATACATTTACCAACGACAACAATTCATATAATTTTATTATATATCAAAGTTAATACATAAATAATTTATAACTTTCGAATAAGCAAATTTAAATTATTCAAAATAAATAAACCTGTTGTATATATATATATGTATGTATATTTGTTAATTATGTTAACACAGTGTAATAAATATTTTTGCAGAATTAAATTTAAAAAAAAAATAATTATAAATCGAAAACTGCATTTTTGGCAATAAATGGGTCAATTGGGAGTTCGAACATGCAGTTCAAGTTTGGAATTAACATACTTTAATTTAATTGTATTGGAACAAGTTTAAAAATATCAAATGCATTAAAATCATACACTGGCCTATAAAGCGAATCAGGAATTTATTTAAACACATATGATTGACAATAAAATACAACCACTTTTAAATACCATATAACTTAGTATTTAATAAACATTACTTCAAGTCACTTCTAAGAAAAGAGAGTCAATAATTACTGCGAACCAGCATTTTACAGGCTAACTTGGTAAACGACATCCAAAATAAATGTCCCCATTAAAGTTTTAAGATATGTAAAATTTTGAAAGTACTCTATGTGAGGTTGATGCACTTTAGGTGTCCAGTCCATATTAAGAATATATAATCAATTTATTATGAAAGAATTTAAGTTCAGATAAGCTACAAGTGTACTGAAAAGAAGCAGCTTATGTCATGACTGAAATCATGAAATCAGCCAGAACCCCCAACACTTGTGAATCCCACATTTGATTTGTTTTCTCATAAAAAAAAAATAATTAAAAAATAATAAATTCAGTGTTATGGTTAATAAAATAACCGAAACCTGAATTAAAGAGATTTTAGCTAATATGGTTTAATCACAAATGCAATCATCTTATTACAAAGAAACAGTAATAATTTTTGAAAGAGTATATGGAATGGAAAAAAAAAATTTAACAAAACTCAAAAATTAAGTTATATCTTTAGAACTTATTAAGATAAAACACTTAAAAAGAATTAATATGTTCCACTGCAAATAAATTGCAGTTCTAAATTGCATTGACTTCAATTTCAACGTAAACACCTTCTGTCCACTCATGCAAGCAGTCAGTAGTCACCTCAAAAAAAATGAAGTGCTAGTTTACCATACAAAATAAATTGAAAAAAGATACTAGACATTAATATAAAATAATTCCGATTTTGTTTCAAAATAATATAACTCTGTCTGGTGTTTTGTATTTTTGAATGTCTATTACCTAATGGTGTGCTGGTGTACGACTTCTGTAATATGTGTTAGTAAATTTGTATAATAAACACACATTATAAGATTACTAGCGTCATTAATAATTTAACTTATTGCTAATAATCCTGTCAGTTTAACAATCAAGTCACTGTACTATCCTAAGCAATGTAAAATCATTATTCATGCACCAAACCTGTCAGTATAACAAATAAGTCAGTATAACAACCATGTGAGTGTTACAACGATGTCAATGTAACAATCCTGTCGGCATAATAGTCCTGGCAGTGTAGCAATCAAGTCAATGTTAGAACTCTGCCAGTTTAAACGACCTGTATATGGAAACCATAGCAAGGCTGTCTTACTACTTTGAAAAGGTAGTCGTATATCTTCTGAGAGTAATTGAGGCTTGAAGATAGATTAGTTAAGGTGAAGAGTGGATGATTAGAAATTCACACCACTTTAAATTTAATTAAATTTTAAAGTGATAGCATTCTAATTACATTTGTAAAAATTAAAATTTATAAATTATTTATAGAAAAATGTACTCGTATGTTTTGAAGTTAACAAGAAATATAAACACGCACGCATTAAACTACATAATGTATATATTGAAATATCAAGCTATAACCTACAAAATATCCTATAATGCTTATTAGACCGGGCAGTGCAAATGTGAGATGTAAGCCAGTAATAATTTTTGCTTGTTTTATAATTAATAAATAGTATTATTCTAATTACAAAAGATCGTATGCACCCTCCATGTATTTTATATTAAGAATTCTTAACTTATTAATTAACTTTTTATTAGTACAATATTTGTTGTATTATATATTATGTGTAAAAATTTTTAAACAATTTTTTTAAAAATATTTTTAGTCTGTTACAGCAGATTTCGTTTAGATTTCGATCAAGTTACATCATATTTTCATGCTTTTACTTTGTTGTACAATTTTTATTAACGTTTTTATACATTTTTTAATTTCATGACGATTTACTCAAGCATTACAAGTGAAAATTTTCAGGTAACCAAATAGGAAAACAGTGAAATAAAAATGAATTATCAACTTCAAATATTAAAAAAAATTATTGCAGGAAGTTATAAAAATCATACTGCATTAAAAGATATATAAACTAATAAATAAATGAACAGAATAAATATTACTAATAAAACATATATAGCAACTGGCAAACTGTTTATAATTAAATTTATAATTTTTATGTTTGTTTTTTATATTCGCAGACTATAACCGCAACACTTAATTTTTTATATTACTAGTACGTAATACGTATACCTATGTAATTATTTTGCATATATATTTCAATGAATAATTAAACAACTTCAAAGAAAAACTTATATAAAGAAAAAGATATTTTCATTTTTAGAAGTAAATTATTGGTGTCGGTTATTAATGAATAATGAATAATTAGTCGTACTGAATGCAATCTTACTAAAGTGACAACAACAATGATATAATTACAGTTGAGTTTTTATAGAACTACTATTATATATTTTGTTACTAGGCATTAAATTATTATACTAAGACTTACTTATAATTTTTTTTTAATAACTAAATAGTCACAATACACGATTTTCTAGAATTTTCAGCTTATATCAGCTTAGAATATTAGATTTCTTGGGTAACATTTTTGAAATTTCTAAGAAATTATGATGCAATAGATATATGAAACTAAATAATACTCTTTTGGGTACTTCAATTATTTAAATAAATCCATAAATAGAAATTTATGTATTTATGTTTATTTTTTTTAAGTCGCTAACGATATTTTTAATGGACATATTTTTTTTTATAAATTGCTATTTACTTAAATTTACTAAGTAGGATAGTAAGTATTCAACAATAATTCAGTTTAAGTAATAATCCAGTATTGGAATACATAACACAACTAAAATAACTTTTTAAACCAATAACTAATGAAAGTGTTTGACGTACGAATATTACTTTTTTCAACAAGTTTATATCTATTTATCATAATAAGAACCATATATAATAGGTACAAAATGCTTACACAAAACAAATAATTTACATTTATAACACTTTAGGAATATTATAGACAATGAAAGTCCAATCAATATCTTTTCAAACTAAATAAAGTACAATAAGTTCAATTTCTAATGAAAGCTTAAAAAAACTTCTAGAGGAAAAATGTACTTTATACGCGGTAAACAACTCTTGGCACTTTAATGAAAGCTACTCACTGAGCATCTGTAATGTGTGTACATGCTATACAATTTTTTTTATCTTTAAATTAAAAAATTACAAATTTAATACCATATATTATCTCTACTCGTATGTCAAAAAGAAATTGTGCCTAACACAAATAAAGACATTTGAATTTTAATTGGTAAAACTTTTAACGGGACTTTCCAGGACTTAAATATATTTCATGAAATATTTCGTCTAAATATCATTCAAAAATCTTTAGTGTATGTTGAAATGGAGTTTTCTCAGAAGGCGTCTCTAAATACACTATTGACACCCTTAACACTGCAAACAATTAAACAATTTTTTTTAGAAATCAATAATTGAGTAGAATATAAGATTAATTTAAATATTCACTAGACTAGATCTCCCTTATTGACCTTAAAACTTTAAGAATAAAAAATAGCAGTGATTACTAGAAAAATCTGGTAGACCATTGGCAGTCCGTCTTACATGAAGATGCGGCTCACTGCTCAATACTTAGAGCGTTTTATATGTACCCGTAGTGTTATAAATTAGTAAGCTAAGTGTGTCGAGGTCGTACTCTCACGCAAAGTATTAAATCAGCGATGCTTCAAGTCAATTTTAAGTCAAGAACTTAAATAGTAAAATAAATTCTATATGTACTTATACGTATATACCTACTGATGTAAAACTCAATAATTGACAGCACTTGTAAGACCTATATAAATTTTTCATATTAAAGTGGAATATTTTGTTTGACCCTGCACTTAGTTTTATTTAAAGACATATTGAATACTGTAAATGCTAGTCAAAAAACAATTTACAAACAAAAACAATTTATATAATTAAAAGCTAATATCAGGTTAAAATTATCTGAAATTAAATAATGATGTTTACATGACTACTTAAATGTAATCAGATATAAAATTAATAGTTATTAATAGTTTACGTTTTTGCAAATGAGCATGAACGATAGATTATTTACGAGATTTACAAGTTTTATTATATGACTAAATTAAATTTATTTTAAATTCCTACAAAAAAGTAATAAACTTATGTTAACACATTTATATAAGTTCAAAGTTTACACATTTATCACATATCTAAAAAATAATATTTTATATAGTAATATGTTTACCTTTAATTTCAGAAGTCATATGTTCAGCATATTGAGTCTGTAAAATAAAATATTTTGTTATTAAAAATGATTACAAAGTTATATATAAATAGTAAATAACATATTTTAAAATCATTCGTTTTTACTTTAAGTTATTTATAATTTCTCCAATTAAGTAACAAAAATTAAAAAAGAAAAATAAAAAATAAGCTAATTAAAAATATAAACGAAAAAAAGAAATTTTAACTATTCGGTTATGGCATCTCCCACAGTGATTTTATACTAAAAACATTTGATTTTAAAAATACCTTTTGTAATAAGAAAATCTCTGTGATTTATGCAGTAGATAAAGAAAAAGAAATATTTTCGTAAAAAAGTTCATCATTTTGAATTATTATTAAATTACATCTATTTTTTCTTTAAATTTGTCTAATATACTCGTATTTTCCTTATTAATTATGCTTTTATTAAAGGGTAGCTAATACTGGTAATATGCAATTTAATAATATTAAACACTTTACAGTGTGAAGACAAGGCATTTGCAAATAGTCTAGTTTTTATCAAAAACAACCAAAATGATATGTTTGAAATAATAAGTTAGACCTAGTTATAGAGAACTCATACATCTAGACTAAATTTTTTCCAACACGAGTTCTGTAGTTCTGTAGATCTTATTCATTAGTACAATTTCTTGAGCATCACTATTATAAATATGACAAGTTTTTTTTTGTTTCAATAACTGTTGTTCGACTCTACTAATTTTATGTACATGACTGATCTAGAATCATTCTAAAACATCTGATTGTTCCATTTTTCAACTTGCTACACAGTGTATAAAATTCATAAAGTAGCAGAGTATTAGTGGCTGATTATGAGACATTCAATCTTTCTTTACAATTTTGCGAAATCTCGTAGAACCAAACAGGTTGTTAGGATTATTCAGAATAATTTATTATTTCAGTCTGAATATTATAACTTTTTTTAATAACTAATTTCACATTTCTCATATTGAAGTAATTAAATACGTCAATAATATGACGTATATTTTAATATTTACATATTAAAATTAATTATATCATATAATCAATACAAAATAATTTATGTTTAAATTAAATAATCTATGTTAGATACAATAATTAAGCTCATTATACGACAACGGAAAAAATACTTAAACTGACATGCATTTCAATAGTTTTATTTTAGGATAAAATTTTTGTAACAAAAACTTTAGTTCTATATAATTACTTTTAAATTGAAATTTGTGTGAATAAAATAAGTTAAAAATTTTAAAATTGATTTAACATAGATACAATTATATGAAATGATCAAAAACGCTTCAATGGCAGTAATCGGCAAATGTCTTCGAAAGAAAAAATTCCTTAAAATGAACTATGTAAGAAATTCAATAGTAAACAGATATTTTTTAAGCTCTTCTATTTTTATTCACAAAACAGAATAAAAAGTTTAAAAAAGAATAAAAATTATACCTAAACCTAATCAATGCAAGCCTATGGGAAAACACACATACACTACACATAAGCGCCAATATACCTGGAATCAGTAGAAGAAACCTATGGTATCTAAATTCGAAGCAGTAACTAAGCCGAGAGAAATAATCAGGTTGTGGCATTTTTCATTTTTTATGCTGACTGGGAGACAACAATGAATACTGAAGGAAGAATAGATATTGTGTAAACAGATCTCAAAACTACAACTAAACATAAATAAAGCAATTGTGTTGTTGTGCATGCGTGCGTTTAAGCAATGCTTATGCTTAGATAAAGATGCTTATGGGTTGCATTTGTACTGTGGGTACTCGGTTATAATACGGTAAAGATACTCAATGAAGTTTGTATATAAACATTGTAAATACGCGTAAGAATTGAAAAAAAGTCGCATTATTCTTAAATTCTTGCTGAATGCTTTTATATATTTTTTTTATTATTTTTTTAGGCAAAAGTGGGTTTGTTAATTGCCTTAAACAGGTTCGTTAACAGAGACATTTTTTTTATCTCTTCATCGTACTGGTATGATGCTACTTCAGAGCAGTTAAAGTACTCAGTACTTTTATTGTATCTGAGTTTTATTGTTGTACTTTGAAAAATGAAATTTTTTGGCTGAAAGTGATTTTGTACGTGTTAAAAATACAAAACGTAGAAAGTTAATTGCTTAGACCTCTTTTCTTGCAGAGAAAAGGCAAAAAATAAAACAGCATAAAAAACTCACAAATATTTTACACTAAAGATTTTACCAAAAATGTTTAAAATGATACATCATTTTATCTATAAATAAAAAAATACAGTTAGAATACATATACATATAACAAATATATATTAAGTTAGTTAACACTCATTGTTTGTTTCTAAATTTTATTGATATGCAAACAGATATTGGTAATAAATACGTTGTCAAATGTATTTAGAACATTATTTCTACATTTAATAATAATACTAATAATTTTTTAAATAGACAAGTGCAATCATGAGCACCAATCTTAAATTTTAATCTTTTGAACAATGAAGACATATAGCACATTAAATAGTATTAAATAAAAAGTGCATTATAAATTGTATCAGCAAGTATAAACATCATATGCAAATATTGCCTTCAGCATTTCATAAGTAAATGTAATTATGTAGACTTTCATAGGAATTACAGAACTTTCCAAGTTATAATAACTAAAGTTACATTATCGGTGATGACACAAAAGGCATACTTTGTAAAAACCTATAATATTTAAAATCCAATAAAAACCACACAAGAAAATAGGCTTAAAAATAAAATTTTAATTTAGATTTATTCGTTATTTGTTGTGTTACCTTACAATTTTTTATTTATTTTACTTCCGAAAAAAATTATTATTCTTTACCTCTTTGATATTAAAAGCATTTAATATATTGAATAAAAACCGCTTCCAAATTATTATCTTTCTTTTCAACAACTTGGCTATATAAATGTCATGGCGCTCATCTCAAACACACATCTTTCACAAATAATCTTATTCATTGATTACATTTTATCCGGATATATGGAGTCTATGTGTTATTTTGACAAAATTGAATGCTCTGCTACTACTAAAACCAATTCAATAATTCCGAATATAATATATAATTTAAAAACATAATAAAGTTCTTCTTTAAGAAGTGGTAAGGTTTGCGTTCTTCAATGGGATAATATGCAACTGAAGCAGCTGTTGAGAAACGCATTCATTATTATATTTACTGATTCTGAGACAGACCGATTCTTGAGAAGATATTGTCTTCCAAGCATCGTATGAAGTACAAATGTGTAGCATACGATATTATTTGATATAAAAATTTACATTTTATAAAAAACTATTTTCGATATACTGGTAATGCTGGTATACTGGCTATACTGGTAATGAACTTGGTATTCTTAGGACCAAGTAGCTATCAACTAGGTCGAGAAAAAACTGTACTAAAAACAAAAGAAAAAATTTTTTAAATATTTTGACGTGCGTCTTACTAACATATTTACGTTTCTATTTGTTCTATTAGATTTATATAGAATTTAATATAGAAAATTGATTATTTACTTTACAAATCAATTCTTTTTCATTTTTTCTTAATCAAGTATATCAAATACGTTAGGATTGCCTGTCTTACCGCACTCAAAACTTAGTTAAATTCTATTGTACCTGTAAATATGCTCATATTTCTTTTTGTTTATCCAAACAGGATAATGCCAAACTAAGGAGAAACCATATATAAAGATACAATACAAGTTAGTGACGTTAATAAGGCTTCCTTTGACAGATAACATACATATATAAGAATATACATAAGCTGACATATGTGATAGGTAAACCACAAGCTTAAATAAGACTAATTCATTTGTATAAATTTAATAGATACCTTTCGTTCTAAAGAAAATTCAAAGACCAACAACAGCAAATGAGAATTCTATTATAACATATTTATGAACAATTTTGATTAAATATAAGATTTTTCATATACACAAATAAATTTCAAATGTTTATGTAAATTCAATATTAATAATCATAGAAAAATCTTCATTCAATTGTGAATTTGTAACCTAACAATACAGTTTAATAATTGCTATTACTTCCGACTCTAATGTTGAGATTTATAAATATATCACAATAGCAGAATTATAAAAGAGAGATACTTTTATATTTTGAACTAATTTTGAGTATTGATATAGTTGAAAATTTTAAATGAGTTAAATATTAAAAATCTTTTTATGAAAAACTCACGAAATAAAAAAATAACAATTGAAAAGTATAACAAAATTGTAATAAAATATCACATCACAAAACAACTAAGTATAAAAAAATAAATAAACAAAGAATGTGAAAACCAGTAAAGCGTAGCTTAGAGAAGTTGACCCGATATTTAAGTACATATAAAATGCATTACGATTATTTGATGGAAGACATGTGGACTACAAAAATGTAGTTAGGTAACTCAAATACAAATGTATAGATATAAATGTATAAACACAAATTGATATACTGGTACATAGTTACAATACAGTCAACTTTTATATCTAATTTTTTATTAATATACATATATAATATAATGTCTTATTTATTTTTAAAATAGTCAATTATTTAAGTTCAAGCAATAAAAATATTTTGAAATTTAATACATACAATTAATATTTATAAGGTATTTTAAAAACATTGACTTTATAAGTAATTAGTTGCTAAAATAAAATGATCTAATAAGTTTTTATAAAGTAAACAATTGACCGATAATATAAGGCAGAAGGAGAAACTTTAATAATACCCATCAGTTTTGTACAAACGTTATAAAAATCCAACTGAATTACAGTTGATTTGCTTTGAATAAAAAAGCCATTTAAATGTGCTTAGTTCTAGCACTAATGTATAAAAGTCCTAGGCATCCTACACATCTATATCATAAAAAATTCAAAAATAAATGGAATATAAACTTTCGTCCACATTTAAAAGTGAAAACATATACAAGAGCGAATGTCTCTTGTAGAGGACGAGTAATTTTTTCTGGTAATTAAGTGTTAACACTTAATGGTCTTCACACTGTAAAGTGTTTAATAATATTAAATTGCATATTAACAGTATTAGCTATCCTTTAATAAAAGCATAATTAATAAGCTAAATATATTAGACAAATTTGAAGAAAAAACAAATGTAATTTCTTTTTACAAAATCAAAATCTTATTTCCAAATCAGTATAATTAGAATAACTGAAATATTTCTATTAACAGTGTTTTTTGATTAAAATAGTTGTTTGGGAAACAGCAAAAAATAATTTAAATTATACAATTAAAGCAATACTTTTACATAATACACCAATTTCATTTATATTAATTATTTTTAATTTTATTTATTTTATTCAATTTTTAACCTTTAAGATTGGCAAGCGTTGGCATAGAATCTACAAGGTAGCAGAAAACCTGGTACCCCAGCGAAAACTTGGAGAATAACGATCAAGAGTAAGTAAGATTAAGTTAAAAAAGTTAGATATATGTTTTTGCATTAATCTACACAAATCATTTTGGGTAAAGTTGGGCGCACTAAGTAAATCTAGTCTGTCCTCGGTATTAAGTACATACTATATATTTTGTTTTTTATAAAGTCTTTGCCAGGTAACACTCGTATGAAATACCAATGTTTTAATTGGATCTCGAACGTTTTTTTATATCACATTTATCAAATAAGAAAATTATTTTGTAAGCGTTGAGATTTTTAAGAAATTTTATCTTTATCAAAATTTTAAATATATTTGAAAAACTATATGTATATATTTAATACTTATAATAACATAATTGTTTTATTAAGAGACTATTTTTGAGTAATAAACATGTAAGGGTCATCATATACAGTGTTGTGCATAACAAAAGCAACCAAAATTTGCCCATCAAATAAATAAGTTTTTTGTCTACTTTTTACTTTTCATTCAAAAATCTAAATACACAGTTTTATTTGTTATTGTATTAGCTATTATAAAAAAACAACAAAATCTACAATTCTTCATAACGGATTAAATAATTCAAAAAAATAATGAAATATTGCAAAATGCGACTGTGCAAAACAATAGCAACTGAGACAAGTTCAATGTCAAGATCTATGACCAAAGTGTAATCTAACAAGATATTATTTTGATTTTTTGCATTTTTATGCTGTGATTTATGTTTTTAAGCAAATTAGAACATAAACACAGAATAGTTCAATATTAAATCAGGTAATGGAAGTACGTTTTTATCATGGCTCGTGACACGTATACTTTGAAGTTTAAAGAAGCAAGAATTGAAAAATATTTAAATGGCAGTGCTCAAATGAAATAGCCAAAATATTTAAAATTAATTAGTTTATTGTTTCGCAGCTTATAAAAAAATATAATTTGACAAAATACCGTTAAAACTGTTTATTTGGGTGAAGCCTCTCTTAAGATTACTTGTAGAATTGATCGAAACATCATAAGAATTACAAAAAAAACAACCATTCGTGTCGTTGAAAAAGGTCGTAGCCGAGCTTAAACAAGGTGTTGACTGTAGTACTGTACGCAGGCTTACTCTCGAAGCCGGTTTCAAAAGTTACAGACCAGTCAAAAAACCAATGTTGACTAAAAAGCATTAGCAAAAGAGGTAGATTTTTGTTTTGCTTTTTAATTAATATTAATATACTTCATGTAGATTAAATTTCGCGTGGAATCACTTACATTAGACTCTTACTAAATGGAAAATAATTTTTTTCAGCAATAAATCAAAATTTAACATCTTTAATTCTGATGGGATGTGCACAGTACGTCGCGAAAAAGAAAAACGTTTGTATCCGCGTAACTGCCATGCGACTGTGAAGCATGGGCGTGGGTCAGTAATAATTTGAGCGTTCTTTTCAGGATTTAGACTAAGATCTTTTCATGAAATTCATCAAATAATAGCCCAACATGTGTACAAAAAAATTTTAGAAAGCCATATGGTACCTCATGGCGGATGAGAAATGTCACTCCGACGGGTATATCAGTACGATAACGACCCAAAACACACCTTAAAGCTGATAAGAGAATGGATTTTGAAAAATGGAATTCCAATTTTAGATTAGCCAGCCCAAACACCTGATTTTAATTCAATTGAGAACATTTTGGTATTCTCAAACGTCGCTTTGGGGGTCGAAAAGTTTCCAAATGTTTGAGGTCATGAAAGATGAATGGTGTAAAATTCCAAATAGTTTTATTAACAATTTAATATCACCTATGACCCGTAGAAGTGCCCAAGTAATAAAAAGCAAAGGACTTTAAACAAAATTTAGAAAAATAATACAAAAATTTAATATAATAAATAAAGTTGCTATTGTTCTGCACAGCCTCATTTCGCAATATCTCATTATTTTTGTGAATTATTTAACCCGTTATTTAGAATTGTAGATTTTGTTGTTTTTTTATAATAGCTAATACAATAACAAATAAAACTCTGTATTTAAGTTTTTGAATGAAAAGTAAAAAGTAGACAAAAAACTTATTTATTTGATGGGCAAATTTTGGTTGCTTTTGTTATGTACAACACTGTATGTAACATATCATACTGCATTTCCAACATCGTGAATAAAATGTTGGTAATGATAAATTTTATGTATATGTAGCAGAAGTTAAATTAAATATTTTCAAAGATCATTGGTTCGATTTGAAAATCATATGCGTAATTTTAAACCAATATATGTTAGTCAATATGCTGCAATTGGTCAGTTTTCTATAACACCGTTTTCTATTCGAAATAGATTTCTAGCCATATGCCCTATACATAATTTTAAATAAAATATTTTTTCTAACATTCTACATCCCGTGCAAAATCCGTATTATTTTTTTTTTGTTAATTTAATATAAACTATTGTAAAATATTATATTTATTTGAGTAACTTTTAGTTATTTGTTTTGAGTAACTTTTAGTAAATTATAAGTTTTAATAGAAAGCTGAGTATAGAGGTCATTTATTTTCTTGCAACAAATCTGTTAATTATAATACCATATAAAACAAGAGTACATTTTAATATATTTTAATTAAAATGTTTACTGTATACACAATTAAATTGTTTACATTTCTGCATTACACTAAATAAATTAATTAAATTAATTGCAAAATCATATGAATGTAGTAATGTGCAGTATATTAAAGGTCATTTATAATGAATGTGAATGGCAAAATATATTTATTACTTAGTTGAAACATTTATTCTAAATGGCACTTTATTATCATAACTATCTAAAAGAAAACAAAAAATTTTACTGCTTATATGTTTTATTTCTGCTAAAGGGTTCTGCTTCTGCTTAAGTCTTTTATTGCTTTACTTACGAGTATAATTACAAAAACAGAACCGTAGACTTTCGCTTGTAACTTCTAAACCTAAAATACCATAGTAGCTACCAAAACCAGTCTGAATTAATGCATAAAAAACTACAAGTACAAGAACGATAACGATAACGAAGCGTGTAGATGAAAACAACTGCTACACTTATGGCCTAATTAAGTTTGTTTGACCATATTTCAGTAGCAGGTTATGAATAATAATTAGCTCTTTCAAGCTACACATTTGTGGGCCTAAATTTGAATGTTTATAGATTAAAGTTTATTTGCCCACATTTCCGCTTCAAAACATTTTTTTTAAGCATTTTGAGCTATTTTAATTTTTTGGTATTTGTCTAATTTATTTTTTACTGATTTACTGATTTTAACAACGTCAAGGCTTTGTACCTAACTTTAGACCCGCATCAATAAATGTTCTAGCAGTTGAAGCACTCAACACATATAATTAAGTGTTGCATTGTATTTGGTTTGCTAGTATAAATTGCTACCTGTAATTCACAGCACAGTCTTTCACTTCTACTTACTCATTTATTATAATTTCAACTTCATTTCCGTTTAAGTGCATCCGTTCTTATCGGTACGCAATGCTGTTGTAGTTCTGATTGCTGCACTTTTTTTCATTATACACAGCACGATACACACTCATTTATAAAAAATGTTTTGTTAATAAAATAAAAAATAAATAAATTACCAGACAACTATCAGAAGGAATATGTAATTGAAAAAATTATCAGGTGTGCGCGCAATTGTTGTTCCTTCGAACCCGCCCCTGACCATAGAGTTAAGATTTTTATGCAAATTAATCATGCTTGATATGGTGTGCCGTAATATGGACTGGCTCTACAGGGCAGGAAGTGCTTCAAACTATTAGTTTATATGACGTTCGTTTATTTTATTGCAATAATAAATTTAATAAATTAAGAATTAAATTAATTTCATAGAAAACATAATTAATATAATGCTAGAAGGAAGAAAAGTATTATTATTATATCATTTTAAATAGTGTAATATAAGTATGAAAAAACCCATTCATTTAAGTAAGGAAATGCGTAGTTTGTCTCATTAATATCGCATTACATACGAGTACATATGGATAAAGGTGTTTTGGTAGGAATTTGTAGTGAGGATTCCTTTTAATAATTATGTCCCTCTGCAAGGTAGATTCTTTATTGATATACTATCAAAATTTAATGACATTTGGATGAATAGAAACTAAGTAATTTGTCGACAATATTAAGTTTTGTGTTAGACTTGGTAAAAATATTTTACCGGAATATTTCATTTGCAAAACCAAGTTGATTATAGTGATTTTTTATCCTTTAGTAAAAGTTCAGAGTTTAAAAACACTTGTGAAGATAAAAAAAGATGTGCAATATATTTGCCAATCAAATTCTATAGTTACCGCAACTTCTATTAAAACTCTGTGTGAATTCATTAAAGATCAACCAAATTTTTCATTGATATTGATGAAATTGAAATTATATATATGGATATCAAAAATATCAAATTGTAATGTTATGATCAAATACTTGAACTACCCACAAGTGAGCGTACTATTTGTTATGCACAAATTAAATAACGACTAAAAAGTGTTCTTATCGATCGACAGTTGTGACTAACGTTTTGGCTAGAAATAATCTGTTATTATAACAGTCTACCTTGCATAATAAATCTCAGAAACTCAGTTTATTCTGTCGATGTAAAATTATGCTTTTGTATTTATTTAAGGTTTTAAGATGAGGAAATTTGAACAATTTGAAGAGAACTGCGCGAAAACCTCACATGAATCAAAGGGAATGCAGAAGATTATTAGGAGCAGTCGTGGAAAATCCTACAATAAGTCCTGTCAAAATTGCAATATCACCGGAAAAGTTGATTGGCAAGATTATTACACTACATCGCAGGTTGAAAGATGTTAAAATCAATACCTACGTGGTCAACATTACTCTTCCGACCCTATCAAATCGTTTATCATTTGCTTGAAAGTATTTTAAGAAACCTACACAGTTTTGATACAATGTGTTATGCACAGATGAGTCTGCATTTAAATTCTAGGGTTCGCACTCCAAGCATTTACGACAACGCCAAAAGAATAAAGCAGTGCAACCGCTTAATAGAATTGAAAGTGGCACGGTTATGTTTTGGGGATGTCTATCATGCTATGGATTTGAAGAGCTGGTACCGACAAATGGCAACTTAAATCAGTCCAGTTATGTTGGTATTTTAAATAACCATGCCTTAACGTTAGAAAAAACACCCTTTCCAATCAATAACTGGGTTCTACAACATGACAATGTACCATGTCATAAATGATGTAGACTTAACAAATTTTTAAAAGAGTTAATTTATGCTGTTTTTCTATGGCCTCCACAGAGTCCTGATCTTAATGTCGTTGAAAATGTTTGGGTTTCATAAAACAACAAAGAACTATTGAAAAAATCCAAAACATAGTGATACCAAAATTAAAATCAAGGAAGTTCGATCATTAAGTTTTAAACACATAACTTACTTATAAAACTATAGTGAAATACAGAAAAATTATATTCGCATATGTGTGAACTTTATTCGTATTTATTTTAAGATTTAAAGAAAAAAAAGACTGTCTGATATCACTAAATTTTGTTGAGGTTAAAGCTACATTTTTTTCTAGAATTTTTTCTATAAAAATTAATATAAAGTTTCGAATCATATTTAACCTTAATTTTGTACTTATTAAAATAAATAAATAAATAATAAATATAGCATAAAAAATTTCTACACATAACTCTTATGCATTTGTGTTGTTTGCATTGTTTCTTAACATACTAGAAAAGTTTTTCCTCTAAATTTAACCGACTTATAGTATAATATTTCCAGTTTAGTTTTTATTTCAAAAACCAGACCTTCAGGTTTTAATTTATACAAATTAATAAATTTAATTACTGTTAAGAATTTCTGGAATGCAAGTATAATCATTAATATACTAAATAATAATTTAATAATATATTAAGATATAAAGCTATAACACAGATAAACCTAAATGAGATATAAAATTCGATTTGCATAATCTCCTAACCAATTACTTCGTGCAGCTGTAAAACCAGAAGACAAAACCCATCATAAATTAAGCATAAAATTTTCAATAATAAAAAACTATAATGCAACGGCTAACAATAACATGATTATTATTTTCATATGGTTTCCATGACTCAAAAATAACTTGTGTTTAAGAATTAATATTTCAGCTAATGCCACACAATTTTTCACTAACAACAATAGTTTCGATTTTCAAAGTATATATTAATTTATCTACCTTTCAAGAATGCAGTAGAACCTGTAATAAAAAAGATTTAATAAATATGGCTCATATATACAAGATGTCAGACTTACATATATCTGATTTACATACTAGCATACGTCACACGTTTATTTATCCAAACAACAGAAATATACATAAAATAGAAAATTCTATTAAAAAAACATATTAAATTAAATTTAAAATTCATGGAAGTAAAGAGAACGTAGCTTGCTGTCGCCATTACAGCCAACAAAAGTCATGACATTCGTAGTTATACGACCACATAGAACTCAATCATGTCATTCGTAATTCCGTATGTAAAACTAACACAAAACTACAGATATACCGTGTATATATACGAAGATGCTTCACTGCTCAGATATTGAAAATTTAATTGATAAAAATGAAAAAGGTATCACAATGATTCGATTGCGTTTCGTTAACAGACAGTCAAATCTGTCAGACAGTATACATTTTTTCATCTGCTTGTTAACTAAATTTTTATTATCTTGGAATTACTTTTCTCGAGACACTTTTTGATCTATAAGCGTTTGCTTTGCTTTATAAATTATGCATTTATTTATTCAAGATTTTATACGAACACAAGAGTGTGTTTATTGAAACAATGAAACTGTAGATAGATGCGTCATAGCAGTAACATCCACATAATGAAATTCACATCTTTATGAATTCTATAATTATTATTACAGTCATTATTGTTATTTCACTGAACAGTCCTCATCGTATTGAGAAATATGAGGTTTACTCATAAAAATTATGAATCACCAACTATTCATATGTACTATATAATACCCACAATAATAATTTTCTTAAATAATTGGGCATATTTCTTGAGAGTACTGATAATGTTACTTAGAAAATTATAAGTAATTAAATAATATCTCATTCGGCTAAATGCAAACAAACTCAAACAGTCATGCATTTAAGTTGTAATAAACAATATTATTGTAGATAGTTTCAGTTGTAGCATAACTAAATTATTTACGTTCCAACTAATTACGAAATAGTTTATGCAATTTTTTATATTATTCCTGTCATTGTGTCATATATACAGCGGGTACTTTTTAGATAGTTGGATGTTTATCAAAAGTTTCAACCAGTTCCCACTAAACACTTGTAAAATTTGTGCTAAATTACTTGTCAAAATACCCGATCTTATTTT
>NC_051847.1:117728021-117739009 GCF_002237135.1 Teleopsis dalmanni
TTAATCTATCATATACAGTAATTGGTTGAAACTGCACCTATGATTGATAAATTATCCATACTAGAGTCATTTTTTCATCAATATTCATTTATTGCCTTCGAAATTACGCTCATTTGATGCAATAGAAATATATATACTAGCATTTCTTCTATTCTTTAAAACATACACAGTTTCTATACACAATTTTCGATTAGATTTTCAGCCTTATTCGAAACATTTACCTGCAAATTACAATTTTAGTTTCAGTGATAAAAATAAGTAAGAAAAAAATATATATCTGGGAACAATTCTGGTGAATTCAGTATTGATGGATTTATTGTGTTTTAGTTCTGCTATGAATTTGGATTTCTAGCTTCAAACGAGTCAAAACACCTACCTGGAATCTACAATTATAATTTTGGGAACAAAAGCAGTATATGGGATCAGAACTGATAAACAATTTGTTATGTTAAATTGACGAATTGTGTTTTCACAAATTCAGCCATATGTAAAATCGAATAATAGTATTTTATTGGTACCAAACAAAGAGTAATGTGATATATTCATATTTAAATAATATTAATTTACTTAAAAATTAAATTGAAACATTTTATTAAAATTTTAATATAGCTAACATATAAACTTCTGATTCATTAATATGTAAATTTATTATTGTTATAGCTCTTGTATTTAATAATATATATTGTCTCCAAATCAAGAATTCAAATATTTACACACTATGTAAGTGCCATACACTTAAAGACATGATTGGTGGTTGGTTGCAATGGTAGGCCGTTAGATAATTTTCATGTACTTCAATTAGCGATTTATCTGCCACATTCCTCGCATGAACCCCTAATATATAGAGGAGAGACTAAATTTATTCCGTCGAATTAAGATAATTTAATAGGTCTCTCGTCTTCACCGATGAACAATCAGATAAACTGTCAAGGTAGTAACTTCCTAGAAACCTATTTCTTCTGGACACCTAAGCCGGGCATTCACAGAGAAAATGTATTAAGGTTTCAAATAGACACTGAAAGACACAGTTTTCAAAATTATTATATTTAATATCTTATTGTTAATTTTTTTAAATTAATTTGGATTAATAACTTCTGCGTCCACTACTTAATTAGTTTTGTAACAACAGCAAAGCTTTTGATTTCGAACAAGGAGTTCGATTTTATTATATCGATATTAATATATTCAGTTGAGAATGAGGATTTTAAATTTTCTGCCACAGCGAAATTTCATGCTAATAAGCTCTATCCAATCGTAAAATGAATCCAGTTAGAGTTGTAACTATTAAGACATCCACCCATATTCAGTGTACTTAAAGCTGCAACCTTTTTGATAAATTTTATTGCTATTTCCATTGCTGTTTATATATTTTATTTTGATTATATATTTGATTTTAATGTATAGGCTATATAGACTATAGATTCAATCTCAAATACTATAGTTAATAAATTTCGATAGCTCTGCGTAAATGGTACAGCTAAACCAAAACTAAATTACTTTAGTTGGTATTTTAGTACAATAAAAAATGAGTACCTTTTTTTCTATTTGTGTGTATTATGTATGCATTCTACATATTAGTAAAAATTATTAAGGTTATCTGCACTATTGTGTGGCTGAAAGGCAGAAAGGGAAATATATTATATTCAATAATAAATTTTGTATTGGTCAAATTGAATCATTTGTATTATTGAATTGAAATATAAAATAATATAAAATAAAAAAAACTTTTTTGTAAATCATATTTTTACATATATTTTTAAAACTTTTTATTGTGAACATAGTGACTTTGTATTTTTTGGTGTTTTCGCTCAAGCCTATGGTTACTAGACCCTTCTAGTTTTTTTATTGCTTTATCAATACTACTGTGTGTATTATTGTGTAACCTACATTTTGTCATGGCATATCAAAGAGCGCAGATTTGATTTGAAGTGCTCAACTGTGTGTATAAATTAAAAGTTAACAAAACTTGAGATATTAAATATGAGTATTAGAAGGCAAGAATCGTTATGAAGTAAATAATTCCATACGTATAATGGCGACAACACCATTTCCGAGTGCTAAATAACTGACAAAAAACTTTCCGTTTTGTTTGTTTAAGTTGAATAGATTGTCTAGTTTATTTAATTGTTGATAATATTCTTACAATAGATAAGTAGATAAAGTAAACATTAACCACAAGAAAGCGTGTCCGTAGTGCTTTATAGGTTTCAACAGCAATTCAGAATGCATAATTAAAATATATTTCGTTTTAGTTTGTTGATAAATGCTTACAAAAAGTTTTAGTGTTCGTACTATTATAACTATAATATTGTAATTTATCCGTATTTTAATTTTGTATATATTTGTTTTGTATCATAATTAGTATTTTAACATTTAACTTATATTATATTATATTATATAAGTTATATGATAGATTATATATATCAGTGGTCGATGATAGGCCTATGACGTAGACCTGTTTTATTAATATAGTTTTAGGGCATGTTATCCTGTATTTTTAACCGGGAACCTACTATGTTTTTTTTAAAAAAAGGGTAATATTTTTACTTATATATTTATTTATTTTTTATTTATTTTTTATTTTTTTTTTATTTATTTTTTATTTATTTATTTCTAAAGATATTTTTTCGAACAGTAGTGAACTACAACAACAAAAATTTATTTTTTATATTATTTTAATTAATTGAATTTTTGGCTGACCATACAGCTGTTTCGAGTATTGCGAGTTTTATTTATTTATTTATTATTTATTTATTTATTATTTATTATTTATTTACTTATTTATTTATTCTTATTTTTTGTCTACACTGTAGACATCTGATAGAGGGCCTAAGACAGAGAGATAACACAGTAATATAAGCTTTGTGGTAAATACCGAACAGTCATAGAGTAGATGTGTCACATTTTTCTTCTTTTCTTACCTACAGTTATAACAACAGCCATTGAAAGGAGTTCCTCTGCGGTTAGTGTCATTATCTAATGATAATGAGAAGTGATCAAAATAAATCAGTTATTCTATTTTCATTGCATTCTTGGAATTGATAATAATTTTAAACGAATTGAAAGTTAGGAAAATATTGAAAATGAACTATTAAAGGTTTTAGAAAAAAGTAACGTTGTCTATGGGATTTATTGTACTGTTTTCAAAAGAACATATTTAGTTCAATTAAAAACATATGCTTATAAACCTATGATGATAAATATTTCTTCATATAGCCATACCAATACACATCTGCTCATGAACTTAATTTATCTTCATTAGTTTGGATTTTTATTTTAATTGCTAACTGGTTTAAAGATGTACATTTTTAAAGAAAATATTGCTTATTTAGATCCATTCTTAAATATGGATAAATCTTCAAATTCATGTGTAAAGAAAGCAATATTGTCTAAAAGTCATAAATGTGCATAACAATAGTTCAAATAGAAAAGAATTTCTTAAATTTATGGAATAAGAGAAGGAACATTTTCGCATTTGACTATAAGCTTATCACGGTAAAGACTAAAAGTACTCAATAATATATAATAATAAGTAATAATAAGTAATAATAAGTAATATAAGAAAAAAAAAGTCAATGTATGTTGGCAATAGATGGTTACTACTTCAATTGATAATTATGTGCAATCTAATTGCAGCTCATTTTATGAATTTGCGGTATAAAAATAGCTTTCTCAATTATTTAGTTGGGAATACAAAATTATCTCACTTGGGTACAGCTATCAGAGCATCAGAAGTTAGTGAAAGATGACTTTCACTAAACAAAAAGTTTATTATAAAGAACAAATCGTTGTTAAAAAGCTGTATTGCATTGAACGGAATGGCCATTGATCCTTTTGGTAGAATTTTGGGCATATAGAATGAAGCTGTCTTCAGAATGAGAAGGTTACTCAAATGCATTCAGGCAGCTTATCTAAATATTATTAGATGATACTTAGTTATAATAATCATATATATTCAGTTAAGGTGAAAGCAATTATTTTTTATATTAATGGGTTGAAAGTCTCTAAAATCACTCGTAGAACATTTACACATGATATATATTAAAAAAGCCTAATTTATTGATATATTGATACTATATGTTTCATAAAAATACTATTTTCAAAGCAATACTCCAATAACCGATCGTAAGGGAAAACTACCACAACAAAGTTTCTTTTTGAGAGCTCAGCACTCCCATTGTAATCCCATTGTTAAATTAATTATTTATTTAGTTCTATTTTTAGAGTTTGATGTATAGTAGCTGCATTGAATAAAAATCAGTATATCACAATTATAAATTCTAACCAAACATTGCAACAAGTAGTTGAAAGTGGCAAATATGATTTTTTATCACGTGTCGCTTATCGCGTTCTATTTTTAATTAAACATTCGACATCATTCAAAATGCTTACATATTAGATACAGCCACATAATATATTTGCAAATTGCATTTTAATAAACAATCTATCAAAATAGTATAGATAATTATTGTTAGTATCTTTACTGTTGTCTAGATATGACTACAATATAAATGTAAGGGAAAAAACAGTGTTGAGTGCATATATCGTTTGCCAATTTGCACACAATTATATTTAATAAAATTATTATTAAATATAAATAATAGTTACAAATTATCTTAAATTAATATTAAAAATATATGTATTGGGTATAACTCTAATTTATGTACATAATAATATTTAGTTTTAAACAAATTAATATTAAATATAAATAATAGTTACAAATTATCTTAAATTAATATTAAAAATATATGTATTGGCTAGAACTCTAATTTATGTACATAATAATATTTAGTTTTAAACAAATCATTATAAATAATAGCTTTTAACTAAATTAGTATAATTATTAATTTATGTTCTTTTAAATTTTATAGGTCATCTGGTAATTACGTTAAATGAGTATAATTTGGGTAAGTTTCGTTCATTAATTTTAAATTGATCAATTTTTTTTTGAATATTTTTAATTTATTGTAAAAAGTAATTAAAGTAATTTCCTTTTCGTTTTGTTAAATTGTTTGCCTAATAATAATTAATTTTTTTAATAATAATGTATTAAAATATTATGAATGTTGTAATTATATAATACATGAATAAGATTTACTAATGTTCTGGGATGTAACATTTGGAGTGGTTATACAAATAAACAAATTTTTGTTACTTAAGGGTTATTGTTATTCTTTTTTTTGGTATTTTGAAATATTTTTAACAGTAAAATAAAACACATAGTAACCTCGTTACACAAGTGTACCTTAAAATGAGATTAGAGACTAACTATGACATCTATAGTTGCCAGTTGATGCAATACTTGTAATATTTTATTAATTTGAAATCGAAATCTATCTAAGGTCTGTAAACGTATTTCCCATACTTATAATAATGAAAACCTTTCAACTTCCAATACCAGTGTTAACTGTTTTATCATAATTGTATAAAATCGCTTTTTATTAACTCTAAAACTTGTTTTTATATAAGGATCTTCTAAAGGTGCATCCACACCAAAGCGTACCCTTGCGATAATCGTACCGGCAAAAGTTCGTTCGTTTGCAACCGTTCGCTTTGGTGTGGAACGCACTGTAGTTTTCTAACCGTTCTTTAAAAGAATGGTTTGTTAAAATGTTATTTTGTATCTAACCCTCACACCTTTTTACCATATCATTAATTTTTACTCTACTTTTTACAGTAGAAGTCAGTATCATTTGAAAATTGCTATTCTGTTCTTTCAGCATGGATGACAATTTTTCCATTGAAACATTTTATAATATTTAGTAGGTATTCAGTGTACGCAGATGGAAGCTACGCATTTAATAGTAGTAACTAAGTTTATTTTAAATTCTGAATAAATTAGCGGTGGTGCCAGTTTTCATGACATTCTTTAACTAACCCTAACAATTTTTAATATTTTTTGAAATTTATTAAATGAAATTGTACTTACCACTACTTATTGAATTACTCTTGATTATTTTGACTACAATATCTAATGTCCCTAGTAAAAGATATACATGTGTACAAATAACAATAGAATAATTAGTCTTTAAATTTAGCTCACTTTAATTTTAATCAGGCTTAAACTCCGTATATTAGCTGTACATGAAGTATTATTTATGAGAGTCGTGGGCACCAGTATCCCTTGCCTTCTTTTAGGCATTTTAACATGCGTATGCTGAAACACAAATATCTTAAATTTTTCGATTTAAATATTAAATTTAAATATTAAATATTGAGTTCAAATATTAAGTATTAAATTTAAATATAAAGTACAGTAGTCGACCAATATAACACAAACGTTTTAACAAATGTCCAATTTTATGATAAAATGATAAAATTCGGTAATTGATTATTATATTTAAGGGAGAGCAAAAACAAAAAAAAATTAAAAATAGACAATTAACATTCTTTTTTTTAATTATATTGAAATAGTAAGAACTGAAAGTTATATTTGTTTTTCTAATATATTCAATTGATTTTACGAATTTTTCGATTATCGATGGGCAATGCAAAAAGCTTGTTGTTAAATTAGTCGAATACTGTACATATTAAATTTATTTGAATATCTCCTACTTTTTGGTTACTATAATTTCAGGTAAGTGTTAGTTTTTCTTATCAAATGGTTTGCACGTACTTTTTTTTTAAGCCATATGTGTAGATGATGACAATTTCTTGTTTTCACTATTATATGTATTAAGCTCAAAATTTGTAGTGAAACCAAGCCTAAATCTTGAACAATGAATAGTCCGTACGGAAATCAAGTATAGCAAATCGGAATATATTGACTATCAAAGCACATATTGGTTTTTAGAAGGCATTTCTAATCCATTTTAGCAAGTACCGAATGAGTAAAGTGAAGTACTATTGTCTGTGCCACCACGACAATAAAGAATTCCAGTAAATCAGTTGATTTTAAAAAGTTAAATATACAATCTTTTTGTGAAAATGTTGAAGGATTTTCATTATTTCCCTTTGACATGTATTTTTCCAAACTTTTTATAATTGACTTGAATTGCTAAAAATGCACAGATTTTTTATTTAATATTTTTATTATTGTTTACCAAAGCACAAGCAAATAATTAACAATAATTGAACTGAAAAACAATAACGACAACAAAAAGTATTGTAATTGAGTTTAATTTATTAACACCCACGCCAAGCATGAGAAGGCACAGTCATAATCTGTGGTTTGTTGAAAGACAGGAAAGACGGTCTAGGTCTCGGTCTCAACTTATAGTGTGGTAATTTTGTTTTGTTTTTCATTTTCATTGCTATTTTGTTATTCAATTTATAAATTAAATGTTCACAAATCCAAATACATGTGTATGATTAAGTGAACATGAGACGCAAGGCGGGTGAATCTGTGGTTTCGATTCAACAATGTAATTCATATACTTGTACAGTAAAGTATCTACAATTATTTTATTACTGTATTTAATTTTTTTCTTTTGTTCATAACTCTTACTTATGAATGGCTTTTAAACTTGACCTTTATTTTGATTTCGATTTAAATACGAAATATATGTTTGGTTACAGTGTTGTAAATTGATGCTTTTAAGATCAAAAAATAATTTTAAATTTAAATTATTTTTCGTTTAAGTGACTCGAAGTTACCTTAAAACGTTAAAAAGCAATTAAACTGTATATATTTATGTAAATTTATTTATAAGTCTTCTAATTTAAAATTTTTACTTTCTAGATTTTTCTTGTATTACTTTTTAAACAAATACTTTACTTCTGATATACGTTTCTATGTGTATCTCGCATATAGACATATACTCATTTTATAGACTTTTAAATTTAAAAATGCATTCCCATGCGGTTGGGAAAAACGTATTTTTGCTGATAAACCACAACCTCCCGCGCTGCAATATTTCCTGCAATATTCAAATTTATTCTTTGTATATTGTTTATTATCGCTGAAAATAAAACGTGCCTAGGAGGTCATTTGTAATACACAGAATAATATGAGTACATGCAGATTGCATTCGTAACGTCTTTTTTAAGTGCAATTACACAATTTTTAGTTCGATAAGTTAAATAATCATCACCATTAAAGCTTAAAGTATAAAATAATTCACTGGAAAATTTAGTTTTCTTATTTAAATTTAATTATTTATTTAATTTATTTACTTAATTTGTTTATTTAATTTATTTATTTACTTAATTTATTTATTTACATAATTAATTAATGTATTTATTTATTTAATTAATTTATTATTAAAGCCATAATAAAAAAATATGAGATAAGATTGTAAACTATATTTATCAAAGAATAATTAAAACATTTTTTTTTGTATTCGATTGATACATCAAAATAATCAGAATTACTTATATATTAATTATGTCAGTAGAATAGATCCAACAAAAATATTCTTATAAACGTCTAGATCTTTTTGGTACAGATGTTTTTAATAAAAAGGAAGAAAATACTATACAATGAAATTATAAAATATGTATATTATAATTTGGATATGTATGGGAAACTCTCCGACATTATTCAAGTACCTAAAAATATGACTACATTTGCATGATATTATAAAATAATCAGATAAAGTTAACTCTCTTCAAGTCTTAAACTATAATAAACTAAAATTTTTTTCTTAGTTAATATTTTTGTATTGGGCTATTCTGGTCTTTTTTTGTTTTGAGTATAAATAAATATAAAAATTCTACAATTATTATAATTTATTCAAGGATTCTCTGAATTTTGCCAAGATCTTCAGGGGTGTCTAATATTTTATTATATTTAATATTTAAAATGCAAATTATCACATTGAGGCACTTTTGTTAAATTAAAAGAAACTTAAAAGAAAAAGAACAGACTAGCTTTATATAAAATATTAACTAAACAATATAACTAGCTGCTTAAAAATTACCCTAAATGTTAAAATGTTTAGTCCCAAAGTCAACATTATAGAACTTTAGTGGTTCTTTATTACCAAAATCAGAAATTACTTTAGAGAATCATATTTTCTAAAAATTTGGTATTAAATTTTTTAGAAATAATTAGCAATTTGTCAATTTATTTTTTACAATAGATGACAGTCATATATTACATTTTCTACATCATTATTATCACAACTTGCTAAATAATATCATATACTCTCAACAATTATTTAGTTCACACCGCTTTATCTTATTGATATGGTATTGTAAAATAAGATCGGGTATTTTGACAAGTAATTTAGCACAAATTTTACAAGTGTTTAGTGGGAACTGGTTGAAACTTTTGATAAACATCCAACTATCTAAAAAGTACCCGCTGTATATATGACACAATGACAGGAATAATATAAAAAATTGCATAAACTATTTCGTAATTAGTTGGAACGTAAATAATTTAGTTATGCTACAACTGAAACTATCTACAATAATATTGTTTATTACAACTTAAATGCATGACTGTTTGAGTTTGTTTGCATTTAGCCGAATGAGATATTATTTAATTACTTATAATTTTCTAAGTAACATTATCAGTACTCTCAAGAAATATGCCCAATTATTTAAGAAAATTATTATTGTGGGTATTATATAGTACATATGAATAGTTGGTGATTCATAATTTTTATGAGTAAACCTCATATTTCTCAATACGATGAGGACTGTTCAGTGAAATAACAATAATGACTGTAATAATAATTATAGAATTCATAAAGATGTGAATTTCATTATGTGGATGTTACTGCTATGACGCATCTATCTACAGTTTCATTGTTTCAATAAACACACTCTTGTGTTCGTATAAAATCTTGAATAAATAAATGCATAATTTATAAAGCAAAGCAAACGCTTATAGATCAAAAAGTGTCTCGAGAAAAGTAATTCCAAGATAATAAAAATTTAGTTAACAAGCAGATGAAAAAATGTATACTGTCTGACAGATTTGACTGTCTGTTAACGAAACGCAATCGAATCATTGTGATACCTTTTTCATTTTTATCAATTAAATTTTCAATATCTGAGCAGTGAAGCATCTTCGTATATATACACGGTATATCTGTAGTTTTGTGTTAGTTTTACATACGGAATTACGAATGACATGATTGAGTTCTATGTGGTCGTATAACTACGAATGTCATGACTTTTGTTGGCTGTAATGGCGACAGCAAGCTACGTTCTCTTTACTTCCATGAATTTTAAATTTAATTTAATATGTTTTTTTAATAGAATTTTCTATTTTATGTATATTTCTGTTGTTTGGATAAATAAACGTGTGACGTATGCTAGTATGTAAATCAGATATATGTAAGTCTGACATCTTGTATATATGAGCCATATTTATTAAATCTTTTTTATTACAGGTTCTACTGCATTCTTGAAAGGTAGATAAATTAATATATACTTTGAAAATCGAAACTATTGTTGTTAGTGAAAAATTGTGTGGCATTAGCTGAAATATTAATTCTTAAACACAAGTTATTTTTGAGTCATGGAAACCATATGAAAATAATAATCATGTTATTGTTAGCCGTTGCATTATAGTTTTTTATTATTGAAAATTTTATGCTTAATTTATGATGGGTTTTGTCTTCTGGTTTTACAGCTGCACGAAGTAATTGGTTAGGAGATTATGCAAATCGAATTTTATATCTCATTTAGGTTTATCTGTGTTATAGCTTTATATCTTAATATATTATTAAATTATTATTTAGTATATTAATGATTATACTTGCATTCCAGAAATTCTTAACAGTAATTAAATTTATTAATTTGTATAAATTAAAACCTGAAGGTCTGGTTTTTGAAATAAAAACTAAACTGGAAATATTATACTATAAGTCGGTTAAATTTAGAGGAAAAACTTTTCTAGTATGTTAAGAAACAATGCAAACAACACAAATGCATAAGAGTTATGTGTAGAAATTATTTATGCTATATTTATTATTTATTTATTTATTTTATAATAAGTACAAAATTAAGGTTAAATATGATTCGAAACTTTATATTAATTTTTATAGAAAAAATTCTAGAAAAAAATGTAGCTTTAACCTCAACAAAATTTA
>NC_051847.1:117739109-117747125 GCF_002237135.1 Teleopsis dalmanni
TTTGCAAAGCATACTGAGTGGATGCTTCAATAAATAATAATTAATATAAGAAAGTAATTGTTTTATGTTTGTGAAGTAAATAAAAACATTGAAGAATTGAACCTAAAAGTTTTAGTAGTTTTATATATTTTTGAATAAATAATAATTTCACACTACATGGCGACCGTGACAAATAAAAATAAAAATAAAAACAATTAAAGAAAAACAATTTATTTAAAAAAAAAATTTTATAAACAGTTTCTTTAAATATATATTTCAACAAACTAAAAATAAAAATGTCAAATAAAGGACAAAAGAAAAAACAATAAAATATTAAGTGCAACAATAATCAAAATAATAAATGGCTAATCAAGGGCCTAAAAAGTTAACAATAACAGAATACTTAAAAAGACAGCAGACAAGAAAAGAACAATCATTAACATACATACCACCAGCGGAAATCAAAAAACCAAAAAGAAGAGGCGGACAACAGGCAACGTTAAGGAGGCAGTTAGCCCACCTAAGAAGTCTTTTGAAAAGAAATCCTCCACCATCGTGGGAAGCAGCTGTAAAAATCCAAGCAGAATACGATCGCCTAAAGGAAAGGCGCAACCAGAAGAAGTCAACAGCAGCAGCTATTAATAAAAATTGTAATTGTAATAAAGAGTGCACTCCTTCGAAGTGAACCTTTAATTAGAATACCAATGGCGGTAAACGCTGGTATAAAACCTATAGGTAGGGATTGATGTAAATAAGTTATAAATAAATAAGTTATTAAATGAATATGTAAAATAAGAAGAAAAAAAAAAAAACTACAAATTACGTTACATAAAATTTTATATTAATATATATATTTTATATTATTATATTTTATATTATATTTTATATTATCATAATAGTTACAAATATAATGGAATACTATCTATCTGTATTTTATATTAGTATTCCTATATAGTTTTATAATTTCCTTATATATCTGGTCTCTGCGACACCAGCAATTTATGACTTTGTAATTAATTTGTAAACTATAAAATTTATAAAAGCATGGGAGGAACCAGCTCAAAGCCAGTGGTTAAAAATCCCAATGCAAATGTTGTAAATGATGTAATAATCGAGGAAAATTTAAATGAAGAAATTCTAAATGAATTAAAATATTTACTATTAATATTGACGATACTAACTCTTTTAAATAGTACTCTTAAAGTATACAAGATGCACAAAAATACATTAAAGAAAAAATATTTAACAAGAGCTGCATCTGTAGATAACATTGTGTAATATTATAAATTACAAATATAATGTAATAATATGTCTATAATAAAATTTTTTTTTTAATTCTAATTTGCTTTCTCGATTATAAACAAAAAAAAAAATATATAAACACATATAAATATAGATGGAATGGACTAATGTCCTATTGAAATTGAATGAATGTAAGCAAAATTTTTCAAAGTCTTACAGATCAATTAATAGAAAATCAAATGTTTCAAATGAAACATTTGCAAAGCATCTTGAAATTTTAATAACAAACTTTAAATTAGCCAAAAAGACTGTAAGAGAAAATAGTAAAAATTTAACAAGAAAACAACAAATAGAAGCTTTCAAAATAATCAAAGGCTATAAAACTAAGTTGAGTAAAATAACAACTCTAAAGGGTTTAAAATTAGCCCATGAATTTAGTTCGGAAAGTGACGAGAACTCGACAGACGACAAAATGCCTCAAACCCCTGTAGATTTTTTAAATATAGCTTCTAAACTCCTCCCTGAATTTGATGGAAGACATGAAAATCTTCAAAGTTTTCTGTCAGCATTGGCATTAGTAGATACCATTTGTGAGGGCAATAATGCAATAGCTATAAATTTAGTTAAAACTAAATTAAAAGGTAATGCCATAAATCTACTAAAAGGAACAGAACAAAATATACAGCAAGTTATAGAGTCATTATCAAGCAATGTAAAAGGAGACTCAGTTGACGTATTAACTGCAAAGTTAATGAATGTCAAACAGTCCCAAAAAACAGCCAACAATTACGTTAAAGAAGTAGAAGAGCTTACAAAAAGCCTACAATCAGCATATATAGCAGATGGTTTACCATCAACCTTAGCTGAGCAATATTCTACTAAAACGGCTGTTAAGGCTATTACAGCCAATGCTAATAATGACAAAGTTAAATTGATCATGCAAGCATGTCAATTTAACACAATGAATGATGTAATATCAAAATTCGTTGACTGCTGTACTGAAACCTATAGCCAGCCAAATGCCGTCTTATATTTCAATAGTAGCCGCAGAGGTTACAATAGTGGCTACGGAGGACGAGGATATTATAACAGATATAGAGGAAGAAACAACAGTCAATTTATAAGTCAGAGACGTTATAATGGTTACCGCGGAAGAGGATTCAATGGTAACAATAACCGTCGAAATGACAATGATAATAGAAATAACCGAGGGTCAAATAACAACAGAAATGTCAGAATGGCATCTGAAAGAAACCAATCGGAAAACTAAAAATAACCCCTAATAAATTTCTCTACAATATAAACGTATCATTAGCTTCCTATATAACAACAGGAACTACATTAAATAATAATGACTCCACATTTTTAGTAGATACAGGAGCGGATATAAGTCTAATAAAAATAAATCAAATCTCTAGTGCAAATAACATTTCTTCTGTAACTGTAAACGTTTACGGTATAGGGCAAGAAAATATAACAACATTAGGAAAGATACACTGTGACCTTAAAGTTGATAACATACTTATCGCGCATGATTTCCATGTAGTAGAAGATAAGTTCCCTATTCCATGTGATGGAATAATTGGTCTCGATTTTATAAAAAAATACCATTGCGTGCTTTCTTATAAAAAACACCGAGACTATATAATACTAAGACCAGATGATTTTCCTGAAGATATTGCAATACCAATGAGAAGTACAATTGGCAAAAATTCTATTACTTTGCCTGCAAGATCAGAAGTAATAAGACCAATTACAATAAACTCAACTTATAAAGAAGTACTAATACCAAATCAAGTAATTCAAGAAGGAATTTTTATTGCTAACACAATAGCAACAACATCACAAGCATTTGTGAAAATAATAAATACCACAGAAGAAAATGTTGTTATACATAATATAAAAATTAAAACCGAAAATTTAAATGATTATGAAAGAATAACATTAGATGAATAAAAAATAATGATTTAAAACTAGAAAAACTGAACAAAAATTTTCCAGCATTTATAAAAAGTGATCTAAACGATCTGTGTAAAAAATATATAGACGTATTTGCACTAGAAACTGAAAAAATTTCAGTAAACAATTTTTACAGACAAAAGCTCAAACTAAAAACAGATGAACCTACTTACATTAAAAATTATAGAATTCCTCACGCACATAAAGATGAAATTAGACGACAAGTAGATAAGTTAATTGAGAATGACATAGTCGAACCATCGACTTCAGAATATAATAGTCCTATATTATTAGTACCAAAAAAAAATCTTCCTAATCAAAAAGATAAAAGATGGAGACTTGTTGTAGATTATAGATCAGTAAATAAGAAGCTAGTCGCAGATAAATTTCCATTGCCAAGAATAGATGATATTCTTGACCAATTAGGCAGAGCTAAATATTTTTCCTGCCTTGACTTAACGTCAGGTTTTCACCAAATTGAACTCAGTAAAGATTCTAGAGATATAACCTCATTCTCTATAGATAATGGCTCATACAGGTTTAAACGACTCCCATATGGTCTCAAAGTAGCACCAAATTCATTTCAGAGAATGATGACTCTAGCATTCTCAGGCCTATCTCCAGCACAAGCATTCTTGTACATGGATGATTTAGTTGTTTTAGGCTGTTCCATAAAACACATGTTCAAAAATCTTACAGATGTTTTCGAAATATGTCGTAAATATAATCTTAAATTGCATCCAGATAAATGTTCATTTTTCAGTCACGAAGTGACATATTTAGGACATAAATGCACAAATCAAGGCATACTTCCAGACGATAGTAAGTTTCATATTATTCAAAACTATCCAACTCCCAAAAATGCAGATGAGATAAAACGATTTGTAGCTTTTTGCAATTACTATAGACGGTTCGTCCCTAATTTTGCTCAATATTCTAGAATATTAACAAGATTATGCAAAAAGAAAGCTGAATTTATTTGGAGTACAGAGTGTGAAAATTCATTTCAATATTTAAAAAGTTCATTAATAAGTCCACAAGTATTACAATATCCAGATTTTGAAAAGGAATTTTGCATAACAACAGATGCAAGTAAATATGCCTGTGGTGCAGTACTTAGCCAGAAATATGGTGATAAACAACTCCCAATAGCGTATGCTTCTAGAGCTTTTACAAAAGGAGAAAGCAATAAATCTACAATAGAACAGGAATTGGCCGCAATTCATTGGGCAATTACTTATTATAGACCGTACATATATGGTCGAAAGTTTTTAGTCAAAAGCGATCACCGCCCATTATCTTATCTATTCTCCATGAAAAACCCGTCATCTAAGTTAACTAGGATGCGTTTAGATTTAGAGGAATATGATTTTGTAGTAGAGTATATTAGGGGTAAAGAAAATTATACAGCAGATGCATTATCAAGAGTGAACTTTGATGATATTAAAAATATACAAGAACAAAGAAACCTATTCAAGGTAGAAACAAGGTCACAATCAAGAAAAAAAGTTGAAAATAAGACCATAAACGAAAACAAAGAAATTCAATTTAATGAAAAAATTTATGAAGCTCTTGAAGAAAATATAAAAAGAAAAAGTGCCATAGTATATACTAAGGGTAATACTATCAATATAAAGCTAGGTAAAATAATAAAAGGCACAATTAATATGAACGACATTACTACTAACAGAAAAATTGATTTAGGTCAACTCTTTCTGAAGCTTGAAAAAATAGCTAGTAATAATGGAATAAAAAAGGCCCAAATGTCTCTAGGAGACGACATATTTAAGATTATCCGGATAAATACGTTCAAGAAAGAAAGAACTAACATGTTAGACAAGTTTAAAATAGAGCTCATACCTAGCAAAACTAGACTGTTAACAAAAAAGGATATTCTAGAAATCCTTAAAAAGTACCATGACGATCCCATTTCTGGAGGACACCCGGGAATCTCTAGAACATTATCAAAAATTTCAAAATATTTTTATTGGAAAAATATGACAAGAGACATAAAAAAGTATGTCAAGTCATGCATTAAATGCAAAATAAATAAATCAGGGCGCAAAACTAAAGAACCTATGGTAATTACACCAACACCAGTAAAAGCATTTGATACGGTCATTATAGACACAATCGGACCTCTACCTAAAACGGAGGAACAAAATCAATATGCAATCACTATGGTATGTGATCTCACAAAATACCTTGTTGCCATACCAGTAAATAGCAAACATGCTCAAATAGTTGCAAAAGCAATATTTGAAAATTTCATACTTTTATATGGACCCATGAAAACTATAATCACTGACATGGGAAAGGAATATAAAAATCAAATATTAACAGAAATCTGTAAATTGTTACAAATACAAAATAAAACATCAACACCTTATCATCACCAAACTTTAGGAACAATAGAAAGGAATCATAGAACATTTAACGAATACGTTAGAAACTATGTAAAATCTGACAAAACTGACTGGGACAGATGGTTAAAATATTATACTTATTGTTATAATACAACACCATCTGTAGTACATGGTTACTGCCCCTTTGAGTTAATTTTTGGCAAAACACCTTCTGTGTATGAGTTTTTAAATCAGGAACAAATAGACCCTATTTATAATTATGAATCATATGATAAGGAGTTGAAATACAGACTTCAGGTAGCCCAAAAACGAGCAAATGCCCAAATACAAAAATATAAACAGACCCAGAAAGTAAACTATGATAGAAAAGAAAATAGAATTAAGGTAGAGATAGGAAATTTAGTATTAATTTCAAATGAATCAGGACATAAGTTAGATAATAAATATATTGGACCTTATATAGTAACTAGTATTGATGATAGAAATAATTGCACACTAAAAAGTAAGAAAGATAATAGTTTAATAGTAATACATAAGGATAGATTAAGAATTATATAGAAATATAAAATAATATAAAGTATAATTTTTACAATTTTCTCTTTTATTTCATTAATTCATTATTAATTACAACATAAATTTAAAATAAAATTAAAATAAAATAGACTATAAATCAATTTTCTTACATTAAATTAATAATAATATATCAATAATAATATTTAATTTATATGTGTTTGGAATGAATTTATAAATAAATCCATTCCTTTTAAAAAGGGAGGTGTAGTATGCATACATTTACATTAATAAAGCAACTTCAATAAATATACATACTTTGTTGCTAAATAGTCTAAAAAGACTATATAATTTACTTTGTAACGCACAGCTACATGAATTATGCCTGGCCAGCACATTCCTGTTGCTTAAGCACACATGAAGCAGCAATGCTTTCATGTTATTTAAAACCACGCTATGTGCGATAAGATTTTATGTATGCATGCTTTACCATTCCCTTAGATACATAATAAGTGCTAGCGTAAGCTATTATTGTATGTTAAGTTTAGCTCTAAGCTTATGAAGCGGAGCATAAGTATTCATTGAATCTTTGCAAAGCATACTGAGTGGATGCTTCAATAAATAATAATTAATATAAGAAAGTAATTGTTTTATGTTTGTGAAGTAAATAAAAACATTGAAGAATTGAACCTAAAAGTTTTAGTAGTTTTATATATTTTGAATAAATAATAATTTCACACTACAGAAGAAAAAATAAATAAAATTTGATTTAGGATCAAGTTTTGAAGAATAGATTAAATATCATTTGATTTAGTGCAGAAGAATGAAATATTAAAGGAAATTTGTTTGAGGACTAATTTTTGAAATAAAGATTGTATATCGATTGTTTTGGTGCAAATTAATTAAAAAAAATTAAATAAAATTTGTTTTAAGTTCAAGTTTTGAAGAATAGATTAAATATCATTTATTAAGTGCAGAAGAATGATATATTAACAGAAATTTGTTTGAGGACCAATTTTTGAAATAAAGATTGTATATCGATTGTTTTGGTGCAAATTAATTAAAGAAAAAATAAATAAAATTTGCTTTAAGTTCAAGTTGTGAAGAACAGATTAAATATCATTTGATTTAGTGCAGAAGAATGAAATATTAACAGAAATTTGTTTGAGGACCAATTTTTGAAAGAAAAATTGTATATCGATTGTTTTGGTGCAAATTAATTAAAGAAAAAATAAATAAAATTTGCTTTAAGTTCAAGTTTTGAAGAACAGATTAAATGTATCATTTGTTTTATTGCAGAAGAATGAAATATTAAAGGAATAGTGTTTGAGGTTCGACTTTTGAAATATAGATTGTATATCAATTGTTTTTGTGCAAAATAATAGAAGAAAAAATAAATAAAATTTGATTTAGGATCAAGTTTTGAAGAATAGACAAAATATCATTTGATTTAGTGCAGAAGAATGAAATATTAAAGGAAATTTGTTTGAGGACCAATTTTTGAAATAAAGATTTTATATCGATTGTTTTGGTGCAAATTAATTAAAGAAAAAATAAATGAAATTTGTTTTAAGTTCAAGTTTTGAAGAATAGATTAAATATCATTTATTTAAGTGCAGAAGAATGTCATATTAAAGGAAGTTTGTTTGAGGTCCAACCTTTGAAATATGGATTGTACATCCATTGTTTTGGTGCAAATTAATAGAAGAAAAAATAAATAAAATTTGATTTAGGATCAAGTTTTGAAGAATAGATTAAATATTATTTGATTTAGTGCAGAAGAATGAAATATTAAAGGAAATTTGTTTGAGAATCAATTTTTGAAATAAAGATTTTATATCGATTGTTTTGGTGCAAATTAATTAAAGAAAAAATAAATAAAATTTGCTTTAAGTTCAAGTTTTGAAGAACAGATTAAATATCATTTGTTTTAATGCAAAAGAATGAAATATTAAAGGAA
>NC_051847.1:117747225-117779656 GCF_002237135.1 Teleopsis dalmanni
CTGAGTAATTTGAGTATTCCTCATAATCTTCGTTATTATTAAATGATTGATCTAAGTTCTGCGTATCGTCCCGTGGAGTTGTTGATTATTCTGAGATTAGATAGTACTAAGTAGAGCAGCTTGTCGGTTTTCGCATACAGCGTCAAAGCTCTGTCCCTTATGTATTTTTTGACCGAATCAATTCTAAGGTCTCTTAGCATGTCATTTGTGCGGATGTTCCATGGCACTTTGAAGAGCCTTCGGACAGCCTGACTTTGCGCAACTTGTAGCTTTTGGATAGTAGAGTCGGCAGCTTTGCTATACGCGTCACACACATAAAGTAGTGCTGGTCTAATTATCTGGCTATAGATCAATTTACTGCTCTTCGCGCTAAGGTTGTTGTGTTTGAAAAGTGGTTGTAAGCAGTGCAGTGTCTTTGCGCAACTACTTCTTTTGACTTGTATGTGCTTGTGCCAAGTGAACCGCTTATCAAACGTGACCCCTAAGTATTTAATGCTGTCCTCCCAGTTTATCACGGTGTCACCAACTCTCACTCTAGGTGAATGTTGCCTGTGTTTACGAAAAATAAACTGGGCTTTAGTTTTCTCAATTTTAATTTTTATTTTCTATTTCTTCTATTCTTCGCAATGACGAGATGGTACTGTTGATTCTTACACAAAACAAACTCTCGCGCAGAAAGCTGCCGAAGATTTTGAAAACGAGATATTTTAGCTATCAGGCCGACATGCCAAACCTTGTCAAATGCCTTGGCGATGTCAAATGTAATCATACCCGTTGATTCTCTTCTGCTTAGGGCTGACTGTATCATCTGAATCGTTCGCACCAATTGAATTCTCTGGTTGTCAAAACTGCAAATTAAAATTAATTAACTAAAATTTTAATGAATTAAAATAATGTAGATTCATCATTTTAATCTTAAATGGAGTATATGTCCAGCAATTGCACTAAATAATACCCCCACACCACAAACAAAGTACTTAGATATTCACCTATCCAGATGACTAATTGGCGCAAGCGTATTGAAACCAAAAAAATACAGATGAAGTTCCAAATCTCTAAGTTGAACTGGTTCATTAATAACAGATCCTCCCTGTGGCTAGGGTATAAAGTATTCTTATATACCAGCATCACAAAACCAAATTGGAGATATGGTACCTAGCTATTTGGTAATACTAATCCATCAAATATTGAAATTATACAAAGCACTCAATCAAAAAATATTGAAAACAATCACTAATGTCCCATAGTATATTTGGAGGGAAAATATCCACCGAGATTTACAAATTCCTATAGCCAAGCTTTTAATTTGACAATATAATAAGATAATACAATAAAAGGCTAACAGAACATGTTAACGACTTAACTAGGAATCTCGCACTTCTATTCACTACTTCCCGTCTAAAAAGAGGTGACCTTACAGCCATTAATTAAAATGCAATACTTGCAAGTAAAAACCTTGCTCTTTTGTTAGTGATTTAACAAAGCTCGTGTTTTCTTAATCAGCCACATTGAATTAAGTTTACTTCTTTTATTTCATATTATACAATGTTTAGTTAAAGTAAAAATTGTAATATTATGTAATTATGTAGTTTTTCTCCTTCAGCGAAAAACGTATTCAAGGAAGCACAAAAGAAGTCTTTGATCTGCTTTAAGCAGGGAAACTAAAGTTATGCAATATAATTATATTCAGAATCTATGTTCAAATGGCAAAAACCATTTATACTTATGGCAAAACCATTTATACTTATGGAATGCTAGCAAAGGTATAAGTTCCCCTATAGAATCCAATTATCCAATAAGAAACTCTTTTGGAAACTGGCCGTGAAGCAATGAAGAAAAATCTAACATATTTGCTGATTACCTAAAAGAGGTGTTCTAACCAAATCCTGCAACTGGACATTATGACTTTCCTACTCAGCATCTATATGCACAATCTATTAACATGAAAATTACGGCCAGTATTCAAATAATCTCCACCAAGTTAGACTGCAAAAAGTCATTGGGATATGAGTACATCTTCAACAATTTTACTAAATAACATTCCCATACCACAAGCAGATAACATAACGTCTTTAGGTATTTACCTAGACAGACGACTAATTTGGCGTAAATATATTGAAGCCAAAAAATTCAGATGAAGTTCTAAGCCTCTAAGTTGCACTGACTCATTAATAAGAGATCTTCTCCGTAAAGTACTCTTGTATTACAGCACCATAAAACCAATATGGACTTATGCTATTCAGCTCTTTCTTTTCTTTTTAGTAATCTACTAAAGTTGAATTGCTTCCTTAATAAACCACCTAACATTCATTCTAATGGCTACTAAACAGCTTAGTTCTTAAATTAAATAAATAAATAAAGCAGTTATTATAACCTATTTGAAAGAAATTATGGTGCTACGTTAGTTCAAAAATTATTATCATCGTTTGAGTGAAACGTGTATATAATTTTTTTTTTGGTTATAATGTATGTGGAGTATATGAATGAAAACTAAATATATTTTATTTCATATTTTAAATATTTAAATGTAACTATTTGAAAACAAATTATCAAAAATCTTTCCAAACTGTTTTTATTGTATGTTGAATTTTGGTTGTCATTTTAAACATTAAACACTAAAATGTGTTAATGTACTTGAATGCAAATTTTTTTTTTCATTTTTAATTTAATTTGATCTAAGAACCAGGTTGAAACGTTGCTTTCAAAAACACTTTTTTGTTCAATTGCGACAATAACGGGTGCTTTCTTAGGGGTGTGTTCTGCTATCGTTTAACTGTTACAATTCGAAACCCACATTTTACTAAATTATAAGCTGCTTATAATAGCCAATAAACGGATTAGAAATGCTTTGTATGCATCGTCTTAATGCAATAATAATTTTTTACTTGTTGTTATGTTATTCATTAGTGCTGCTTTTTAAAACGTGTAATTATCCTAAAAATTTATACAGGATGCGAAATAGTCACCCTAAGTTAATCGCATAGTACATTGTATATGAAACGAAAAATTGCACAGTTCCTTTTATACTTCATTCAATACGCATACTATTTAACAATTTCTCGTTAGCTATGCGGAAACAGTAACTCCCATTGGGAATCATAATGTTCGAATACATTTCAACATTATTTTAAATAGATTTACCGGCATAGAAAGGTCTTTTTTCGTATAATAGAAGCCTTAAAAATTCAGCTAGAAAAATATAATGCACACTTGATAGGATTACTGTACGTATTCATCTATTATTAATTAAAGTCCCAAATAACGAAGCTTATTATAATTATTTAAATAATTATTGTTTGTTTTATTAAGGTATATGTTGTTCTTTGTTACAGTATATATATATATGAAAAACTTTAATAAGAATATAAACCACACTAATTTTTTAGAATCAAAATATCATCCACGTTGAAACTCTAGAGGTATATATATAATGAAAATACTTTTAAAAATAACTGATGACTGAAATTAAGATTTTAATTTAGACTTGAAATAACTGAGTTAATTGCTGCTGTGCTCTAATATTCCGGTAAGGTGCACATGTTTTGTAAAGAACACAATATCAACAATTATCACAATCTTTGACTGCGCTTGATTAATATAATGTTTAAATATACATATTTATTTAAAAACACATATATTTTAATATTTATACACACAGCCAATAAAGTCTGCGTTCACCTTACGAATTTTGATATGTATAGAAACACAACATAAGATATAGGTATAGAAATATAGAGGTATAGAAACATAACATAAATATTTCAAACCTGGACTTTCTAAAGTCAAAAATCAAAACAAAACTTTTAGTTATTCTCTTAAATTTTGAAATAACGAAATAGGACTCTCGCAATAAGTAAATATAGTCCCAAAAAAGTCTGCGTTCAGTTATAAAATAGCTTACAAAGTTGGTATAAATAATAACATAGAATTAAATTTAATACTTTGTTGGATAGCCAGCTGTTTTAGAACTTCACTAACATAATTCTGTTTGGCATTGAATTAACCGACTACTAAGTTTCTTCAGCAGTGATTTACGCCCATTGTGCTTGCATTGTTATCCGCAATGTTTCTTTACTTGTTATCATATATTGACAAATTATTTTTTCTAATAAATTCTAGAGATTGAGAAGAGTGAGCCACTCACTTAACTTTCTCACTTCGTTTTCTCGAACGATTTTCTCACTTTTGACAATTACTCACTAGAAGTGTTTATGTAACTGTGGTGAATTGTTTTCTCTTTTTTTTTCGTTCGAGTTTTTGTCACCTGTCAAATTGCTTGCGAGAAGTTTTGAATTTTGAATAAAAAAAGTAAGTTAAAGTGAATAAATTTAAATTTTTGGTACAAGTGCTATTTGCAAGCACTAAGCAACCTTTTAAAATTGTTTTATTTTCGTTCCATTTATTCAAAAAACGTTCCATTTTCATCAGTTTCTCTCATCACACCATAACGTTCTCG
Source organism: Teleopsis dalmanni (assembly GCF_002237135.1). Taxonomy (NCBI): domain Eukaryota; kingdom Metazoa; phylum Arthropoda; class Insecta; order Diptera; family Diopsidae; genus Teleopsis; species Teleopsis dalmanni. The sequence goes on from NC_051847.1 coordinate 117,751,682, forward strand.
TGTGGTGAATTTTTCATGTTACATAAACAGCAAACTCGAAAGAAGTGAGAAAAAGCAAATGAGAAATTTTCGAAAGAAATTGTTCGAGTTAAACTCGAACGATTTACATAAACGAGCTACAGGTGATTGTGGTGATTTTAAGCTGTCTTAGAGCATTGTGCAAAAATCAAATCTTCGCTGTGTGTTTTGAAGCATTCCCAAATTATCGGCGCTTTGCTTCAAATTCCTTTTTAAAATGTTTATATAGCTCCATTTTTTCATTGTCGATTATATAAACTCCAAATGCAAATGCGAATGAAAATTTCATTAAAACGACTGTTGTAGAAGCTTCAAGGAGATTTGCTATCAAAGACGTTCATTGCGTTGGAAATATACAAAATATAGATCAAAGAGCAATGACAAGAATTCGAGGCACTCAACTTTAATATAGTCGCGAGTGCCCACTATCAGTTGGTAATAACATATTCGACTATCAGCAATTGGAGGAATTAATATAACAGAACTCGGTTTCAATTACTGAGCTGATAATGACAAACAATCGTATGCTGTTACAACAGAGATGAATAACAATCTAATTCAATTACTGAAGGCATCAGGAGAAGCAGAGAGTCATCAAGCATCCAACTACCAACTACCAATGATAGTTGCAACGTAGTGTGGAAGATACTTCAGGAGAGATACAGAAATGAGAGGATATTAACAACCATGTTAATACAGCGGCTGCTAGGACAACCTCAAAGCTCTGGCACTGCGATGTCTTTAAAGTCACAACATGATGTACCATTTTAAGATACATTAAAATCCAATTTCAAACTCTGGAAGCAATCGGCCAAAAGAGTACTATCAATAACAACGTAAGGATATGTAATACCGCAACAATCAACAAATCAATCAGGATCATGCATATATTGTAAACAAGCGGTTAATCCAATATACCAATGCAAAGGGTTCTTAACAAATACTTTTTATAAAGTTGGTTAGATAATAAGGTAGTGTATGTATTTTCCTAGTGCAGCGCGAAGCCTTTATTCTTCGCAACCAGGCGAATATAACTATGTTGCAATTAGGCAACTTAGATAAAGTAATCAATGAGACTAAATGTTTAGGTTGAATCTGAATTTCTTTATTAAAATTTTACAGTATTTATACATATTCTAATCGAAACAGTATCCTATCTGCATATTATGTTCTCCTAGTATTTTTCATAAAAAAATGCTTATTATGAATTTTAATTAATTTTAAAAAAATGATATTATATTATTATTTAATAATTCGGGTTAAATAAAATTCCATTACAAGTTAATGCACTTCACGAATCTTATTTACGCAAAACAAAAGAATCAAATTACTTTACTTTTGCGCTTCTTCACATTGCAAGTGTGTGAGCAATGCAAAATGCAGGAGTTTGCTCTTGGCATGTGCCGGTACCGTATATCACAGTGGCGACGCGTGCCCTATCTGAAAGCATAAGCGGCCCTTCTACAATTTACATTTACCACTTAAATTAAAAATGATAAATTGAAATATATGTTTTATTAATAATAACTATTTTACATTATTAATATAACATTTAACAATTCATTAACAAAATAACATAAAACATAACATAAAAATTAATAATTTATATATAAGTTTAATATTACATCAATATGGAATAAATACAACTTTTCACATACTTCTTATAATATCAAACCAACTTTTTTCAAACAAAAGAGTTTGTACTTAGAACCATACATGTTCACGCAGTGATCAAACAAAATCGAACGCACTTGCAGAGTATAAATGTGCTGCCAGCTACTCCGCACACAAAGCGGCTATTATTCGCTGGATGTGAGCTGCAAACTTTAGCCGCACATCTAACCGCTTCGGCAAGTCAACATGTTGAATTCTTATACATGCAGTTGATATTCGAATAGAACAGAAATTTCTCTCATACAATTCCCAATCTCTATTTCTCATTTTTTAAGCTTGAGCACGCGCACATTATTTTGTTCGTTATACTTTTGTGTACACTTATGATAGAAGATTATGAATGCAATTGCGTAAAGGGGAAAGACGAAATTTGATAGAAATGTCTTACGATGTGAGCTGCAAACTTATGAGCACAACTAACGACTATAGCAGCTAAGAGAAGCAATTTAATTAAATTTTTATAGACAATTATATTTAATTGTTTCTGTTAAAACTTTAATCTTTAAAAATATATATGTATATATATGAAAATGTGATAAATAATATTAATTCTGGATGTAAAGATATTTAATAAATTTATATATATATGTAATTTGACAATTTGCAAATTAAGTTAGGGTGTGCACCGCACATCTCCGCACCTTAGAGCAGTCGTCACTGGTATATCACCATATTACTATCGACAAATAATTATTTTGTTTATCTCTCCAATGTCGTATTAAATAGAGAAATAACCACCGGAGTATTCATAGCGAATACTATAATACCAGCAAAGGGATTAGCTCACATAAAAGTATTAAATACAAACGACTACGATGTCGATTTAATAAATATGCAATGTGAAATTGAACCACTAAGTAATTACAATATTGTACCATGTACACAAAGTTTCACTAAACAAAACCGATACAAAGAGATATTAAAAAATATTAATATTTCCTTAAGACCCAAAAGCCAAATCCGAATTGCATCGGATAATTGAACACTTTCAGGACATTTTTTATATAGAGAATGAAAAACTATCAGTAAATAATTTTTATAAACAAAAATTATAACCAACAGATAGAAGACCAGTATACATTCAAAACTACAAACTTCCGCAAACACAACAGAATGAAATAGAAAGGCAAGTTAAAGAACTCTTAGATAATGACATTATAGAAAATTCATATAGTCCATATAACTCACCCTTACTATTAGTATCAAAGAAGAACAATTCTAAAGACGACAACAAAAAGTGGAGATTAATGGTAGAGTACATCTCTGCACTAGATATGATCAACTCTTTTCATCAAATTGAACTACAAAAAGAGTCTAGACATTTGACTGCCTTTTCAACTAATACAGGTCATTACCAATTTAAACGGTTACCCTTCAGCCTGAAAATCTCATCAAATAGTTTTGAGAGGATGCTAAAAGTAGCATTATCAGGATTAAGTACAAAAACGTTTTTTTATGTCGATGACATAATTATAAATGTATTCAGTAGACTATAAAAGTACATAATTAAATTCAAAGAAATATTTTCTACAACCAGAAGTAGTATATTTCGGACATATACAGCCATAGTCAAAAATATTTACACAACGAAAGTTTTTGTTGAGCGTTCAAAGCAACCGGTTGCATAATACAGAGTGCGGAATGTAAACATTGGTGCTTGTTTAGAAAAGCAAATTTATTAAACCTTCATAAATTTTATAAATTATTTAAATGTTAAAGAACTTTTTTTAACAAATTTTACAAGTGTAATCTTAGTAAATTTTACATTTTATAATGTGAAATTCATTACTATTGTATAAAGCAAAAGTGTGCGCACAAATTTTGACAAACAAGTTTTGAATAGCGGAAAATATTCTAACAGTGGTAAAAACAACAAAGTGGTTTAATTTTTTTAAAACTATAACAAACCGTTATTAAGTAAACAGCAAAAAATAACAAAGAGATGGACGAATAATAATTAGTTGAGTGATGATGAGAACAAAGAGATGAGCGAATACAGAAATTACAGCAATAAACTAAATCACTAAGCATCTAAAAAATGGAAAATAAATAAGAAGTGGAACGTTATCAGTAGAAACAAGAAAAACAAAAAAAAAAAAAATAATAAGAAAAGGAAATTTAATTTAAAATAAATTTAATTTAATAAATTAAATATTGGTAAACAACATTTAAAAACCTACTCAGAAACCTAATAATTTTCGTTTTTAAATCGCTTCCATTTAACAACCTGAAAAGATTTTTGTCAACAAATCGACCACGATAAATATAATGCCTATTGGAAGAAGCCCTCCATCTAAATCCACCAAATTAATGAACGATACAATGTCTGGCTCAGCAGCAAAACGTACTATATCAGAAGTGTCATATAAAATTCTTTCAATAGATCGTTCGCATAAGGTGCTCGTTCGAGATGGTAGAATACGCATTGGAAACAAGTGGTGCAACTTGAGCAAAAACGGAATCCTAAAGTGAAACAAGGACTACTACTCTCCAATCTATGTATGTCAACAAACTTGAAAACCTTAATCTTAACTAATAAGTATCATAATAAGCTAGATCAAAAGAACCATATGGCAATAAACTAAAGAACAAACACCTCACATTAACAACAACTACAGATGACGCTCCATCAACATCACGAAATACAACATCTACATACAGTGTTTTTAACTTCAAATAACATTTTGAAATATACACGGAATTGCAAATCTTTTTAATGAACCAAAAATTGCTGACTCGCAGATCATCTCTGTCTATGACACCTTTCAATACTAGCCTTAGTCCTTGGTGCAATTATGATGCGCTGACAGCCCCAGCAACAAGAGAAAAGTCCACTGGTAGAGTTAGTGGTGGTATTGTATCTCTAGTTAAAAAAAATTTAGCAAAAAGTTGCGAAATAAGCAAAACAAATTTGTGGATTTTTAACTTTTATTGTATTAATAATTTTAATTTTATTTTAGGCTCATTGTACATTAAACCATATTATGATATAAATATTGCCTTAGAATTGCTCCAACCAATTATTTATGAATTAATTAACAAATATGCAGGGATCACCTTAATAATAGGTGGTGATTTCAACGCTAGAGTGTGTGAAGAGGGTGGTCAAGAACTTTTATCTGAAATTAGTTCGATTTTCATGTCTAAAAGAAGCTCCCTCGATTTAGTCTTGAATACGCGTGGTGAAAATATATTAGAATTCATAGAAAATAATGGATTTATATTGCTTAACTGTTGCACAGTTTTACATTTTCAAACAAAAATGGGTAACAGTGTTATTGATTTTATTTTGGTTAACGTCGCTGCAGTTTCATTTATAAAAAGCCTAGAAGTACGAGCACTTGCTTCTGGCTCAGACCATTTCCCTGTAATCTTAAAACTTGAATTCCCTACCGGCACTAGCAATATAAATTGTACAAATGTAACTTCTTGTAAGCAAACCAGATTAAAATGGGATATAAATAAGTCTGATATTTTTACAATGCGCATGAACCGCTGTCTTGAATCATTGAACATGAATCATCATTTCTCTTCTTTATTCAATGACCAACAAAATGATCTAATTATAACCTCTATACTAAAATCCGCTCAAGCATCAGAAATGGTTATTGCTAAGTCCACTATGCCTCCTTACTATACTTCTAAGCCATGGCTTGACTCAAAGAATAATCTAAATCATACCCTAAATCAAAATCAATAAGGCTCCAGGCGAAGTTGCGATTACGGCAGAGTTCTTTAAAAATTTATGTAGTCAATTGATTTATATCCTACAGTATGTATTCAATCATATTCTCTTAACTGGAAGCACACCAGCTTCTTGGTCACGATCCGTAATTATTATGTTAAACAAAAAGGTGATATAAACTCACCCGAAAATTAAAGAGGCATTGCTCTATGCAATATTATCTTAAACATTTCTACCCATATTCTGCATGATCGCCTCTTGCCATGGGCGGAACAACGCAATAAAATTCCTGAGTCGCAAAATGGGTTTAGAAAAAAAAGATCATGTACTGATAATATTGTTACGTAATCGCCTTTATGCGTGTATATTCGAATCACAGGATTTTGTAAAAATGAAACAGACTTCTTAATTAGCGAAACTATACTTTATTATAGTATTGCAATATTGTAGTATTACAAAGAACTAGTAATTACTAGAAGCAAATTTAGGAAAACACAGATTTACTCAAAACAAATTCCAACCACTTATATTAAAATATCAATTGACATAATGACTAAATAATATTTGAACATTCCATTGTTAACGTGATCAAATTCGTAACATTGCCCTCCTCTTAAATCTGTTCGTCGCGAGCAGGTATTACCAAATCGTTGCAATAAGGTGCCAGCCATTCCAGATGCACCACTTTCATTCGAGCTCTATGATGCCCCGACTGTTGAATTCGATAAACACCATCATTGATCTTCGTTCCATCAGGGACAAGAGGGGGGGCTCCAAACAAACATCCCAACATCTTCATCAGACACAAATTGCGAACACATACCGTTCTCACTATTTGCTTTTTTATTATAGCTAGCGGCAGAAGTTTTATTATAGCTATTGGGTAAAGATTTGGAGTATCATCATCATCATTAGAATTTCAGTTCCTGGTCAGTAGGAGCCGTCTTCTGATAAATCGATGAATTTCATCTATTTGGTACCGCTTACTTCCAGTGTAGCCACATATCATCTTGCCGCAAAGTGGCGTTATTCCGAATTTTAAATCCGCGTCGTCTGAGTCACCCTGATAAACCTCCATTTGCAAACTGCTGTCACTATCATCAATGCTGCTTACGTTAGACGCAAGAAATTCGTCAATGCATTGAGTATGCCAATCAGGAATGTACTGATCAACGAAAACCGCACCATCGTATATATCAATATCAGTTGTGTAATCCTCATTATTTGTTATATCCGAAACGAACAAGACATCCCTGACATCAGCATTAAATTCACTATCCGTAGCCAATACGTCATCTGTGGTATCCTCATGAAACAAGACATTTCCATTAATTGTCACTTTCTCATCATCTGTAAGGTCGGCATCAACGTTTAACGGTATATCTTTATAATATAACTTATCCGCGACCAAAAAGCCTTCTGCGATCTCCGCATCATATTTGATTTCCTGATTAATCCTGAAAACTGTATCAACTGCACTGCCGGCATTGGTTTGAGTATCTGTAGCAAACATGCTATCAAAGATATCTTCATTGGATGGAATATCAGCAGCTAACATGTCATCTGCCTTAAGTGGCATATTTGTCGGGGATATGTCATTTATGCCAATCGCTTCACATGGAATAACAACCCTAAACATATATAACATATGGGGACTCTTGCTTGTCCAAGCAGATGTTAATTTCAACTGATTCAGCTATACCAAAGCCTATTAACACGAAATCATAACTACCTGAGCCGAAATAGTCTTTCCTCCTTTTCTTCCTTCTCTTTCTTCTGTTTTTTTCCCTATTCATTATTTGAATCAGTCTTTTTCTTCCTCTTATCTTCTTTCTTGTCTTCTCTCTTATTCTTCTAAATTTTCTTCTCTTTCCTCTATTTTTTTTACCTCCCTTCTTGTCTTCTTTCTTGTCTTTCTTCCTGCCTTCCCTTCTGTCTTTCTTTTTGCCTTCCTTCTTGTCTTTCTTCCTGCCTTCAATCCAGTTTCCATTTTTCGTACTTTTGCTATAAAGCAACACATTATACCGGCAGCTTCATACGTCAAAGTGCCACTAACCGTTTCAGAGTATGTCTCCTTCGAGAACATTACGACCTGACGCTTAGTTTCCGGATCACGTATGCGGTCTATTAAATTGTCGATTTTACTCTTTTCCAAAATATCACCAGAGCTACCAATGTAGACCAAGTAACACAACCGTTCAATGTCGGTAGAGTACTCTCCAGGAATCTCGTCAACAGGCGGAGCTCTTGCTTCCAGTACTACCCTGTGTAATGGAGCCATAAAAACGTTACCGTACTTGCGCTGCAATGTATCCATTACAGCTTAGTAGCTTTTATGTTTTTCGGGTGGAATTTGCTGTAAAACTTCTGCCGCACCTTTTAGTGCCACAATTAGTGATTCCGTTTTCTCACCAATATTCTAATTATTTGTTGCAGCCATATTTCAAATTGTAGTTTGAACACTTCAAAAATTAGGCGGTCATAATTAGATATTTTCGGAACCAGTATAGATATTGATATGAAATTTTCCTAAAATATAGTTTTTGAGTTGATCTTTCTTTTAAATCAGCCTACCGGAACTACCCGAAATTTTTGTCCAAACATGGGGATTTTACCGTGGTCCCAAGATTACTTAAAAACTATGATAGGTAGAAAGCTGAATTTTTGTGTCCGAAAAACTTACGTTATTATCTAGATTCGAAAATTTTTTTATGGTTTTCCGAAAACTGCCACACCCACCACCCATACAAAATTTTCATATTAAATCATTTATTATCATTAAAAACACTTTTTGCACTTTTTGGACTACATATATATGTGACCTACATAGCAACACAACGTTATGCGAAAAATGGGCGTGATCCGCACATTAGTTCCTAAGTTATTTGCAGTTTATGCAACTTTAGCGAAATTATGATTTCGTAAAAATTGAACCAACTTTAAATCCTTATAGCTTTTTTACTATTTATTCAAAAATGATCATTTTTGATTTGTTTTAAAGCTTACGATATTGTTATTTATTATGTGTAAAAAAATTTCAATTTTAATTATCAATAAAATTTTATTAGTGCAATTCCACAAAAAGTCAGAAATTTTTTCATGGCCATTTTCGCTTCTATCTGCGATACCCAAAAAATGTATCCGAGTTTTTTCATGAAATTTTTCCTACTAATAGCCAAATAGTTAAACTTTACAACAAAAAAAAATTGGCCTGCGCACTCTGTGTTTTACACCTATTTCAGGCTTCAGAAAGCAGCGAGAAACAACGGAAAATATGACCTTCAATAAACACCATTTATTTCAAAAACAAACATAATAAGTAATAATAAAAAGAAATTTATAATTTTATAAACATTTAATTTATTTATATTTCCTATTTCAAGGAAATCGGTTGAAAAACAAACAAATTATAACACATTACGTTCAGACGCACGCAATTTACAAACTGAAGAAACGTTGAATTACTTTATATTTGAGTGCCCTATTTACTCTTCAGTACGAGATCACCATCTTAGTTTCTTACTTACAGCCTTCAGAGACAATAAATCTCTAATTTTCAACTGCACTGATCATCAATATTCACATATGTATATATTATAATAAATAGTCTTAAAATCAGATCATTTATTATAAACGAATAAGATTTTGCTTTTCCCTAAACATTTTTTGTAGACATATATGCATATATAATTATTTTCCCTCTATTTATAAGATTTTTTTTGTTTTTATCGCTTACCTTATAAACCTAATTATAAGTATACATCAAACCTCCTTCTATTACAACTATAAGTTAAGAAGCAGAAGTAAATAAATATTGAATTGAAAAATTGAAAAGTTTTTGTACATATTGCATAAAAACATGTTTTTATTGTTAGTGTTGGACGTAAGTTGCAAAAAATTTTTTTGTTGTCACTTATTTTCGTCTATGCAGAATCAAATAAAAAAAGAATTGGAAAGATAACTGTTCATTTGACAAAAATATTAGCAAATGCACTGATGCTTATTAGTTGTCAAAAGTATTTACACACATTTTTTTTCCGTCAAAAGTATTTACACAAAACTTTAATTTCATTTTCTTCTAATATGAATTTTAATAAGATAAATTTTTGAAAAAATTTTTTTTATTTTTATTTAATTAATATAATTAATATTTGGTTATACCACCTTTGGCATCAATAACTGCCCGCAACCTAGCTGGAATTGATGCAATCAAATTGCGAATCAATTTGGACCGAATATTCGCTATTTCAATTATGCTATCACAACATTTTGGATTTCTATCAATGGTATTTTGCTGTTTTATGAAGTCTTAAGCATATTCATTGACATTAAGACCAGGGCTCTGTGCAGGCTATAAAAAAACAGTAGGATTTAACTCTTTTAAAATTGGATTAAGTCTACATCCTTGATGATATGGTGTATTGTCATGTTGTACAACCTAGTTATTGATTGGAAAAGCTCTATTTTCTGACGTTAAGACATGGTTATTTAGAATACCAATACAACCGAACTGATTTAAGACATCCCCAAAATAAAACCGTGCCACCTTCAAATCTATTGAGTGGCTGCACTGTTTTATTCTTTTGACGTTGTCGTTAATGCATGGAGTGGTTATCAAATGAACCCTAGAATTGAAATCCAAACTCATCCGTTCATAACACATTGTAACAAAACTGTGTAGGTTTCTTAAAATACTTCAAAGCAAATGACAGAATATTTGATAGGGTGTTTAGATTAATATTGACTCTTTTGTGCACCACATAGGTATTGATATTAATATTTTTTAACCTATGATGTAGTGTAGCATCACTAATAATCTTGCCAATCAACTTTTTCGATGATGCTGCTATTTTGACAGGACTTATTGTAGGATTTTCTACAACTACTCGTAATAATCTTCTGCATTCTCTTTGAATAGTGGGAGGTTTCCCCCCAGTCCTTTTCAAATTTTTTAAACTTTCACATATGTTCTTATTTTTAACTAGATTTTACACCCTTTTATGTAATATTTTGCATAACTTAGTACGTCGCCGAAATCCTACACTTATATTAGGTAATAACCTAAATAATTTTCCTGAATAATTTCTGAAATTTTGAAATTTCTAAATCTGTGTAATTTTTGACAAAAGCTAACAACTGCACTTACTTAAAGGAAATCCTAGAATAAATGCTCATAAATGTTTTGTTTAAATACTTTTGACGCGAAAACAATGTGTGTAAATACTTTTCACTACTAATAAGCATCAGCACAGTTGTTTACATTTTTGTCAAATGAACAGTTATCTTTCCAATTCTTTTTTTATTTGATTCTGCATAGACTCATTCCAAAGAATGATGACCTTTGCATTCGCGGATTTAACAGCTGAGCAAGCTTTCCTATATATGGACGATTTGGTGGTGTTAGGTCGGACGGAAAAGCATATGTTAAGAAATTTGACAGATGTTTTCCAAACATGCCGAAAATATAATTTATAACTTCAACCTGAAAAATGTTTATTTTTTCAACAAGAAGTAACTTATTTAGGGTATAAATGTACGGGTAAAGGCATTCTTCCTGATGACGGTAAATTCAAAATAATTCTTAATTAATAATTCTTAATTAATAATTCTTAATTAATAATTCCAACTCCCAAAAATGCCGATGATATCAAAAGATTCGTTGCTTTTTGATTTGTTTCAAATTTCGCTGAAAATTCACGTGTCTTAATTACTTACTTACTTATGTGGCTATAACAACCCGTTACCGAGTTTCGGCTTGACGCAGCATGTCTCCCCAGACGCCTCTGCTGCGTGCGCGCCTTCTCCAGTCTCGTATATCAAGTCTAGTTAGTGCTCTCTCAACTTGATTACTCCACCGGAGACACGGTCTACGTCTACGTCTTCTTCTGCCAACTACTGCTTCAAACACCTTTTTTGCTGGAGCGTCTTCATCCATTCTCACGACATGCCCAAGCCAGCGAATCCGCTGGATGAATTATATCAATGTCGTGATAAAGCTCGTACAGCTCGTGATTCATTCTAATGCGGCAGTCGTCGCCAACTCGTAGAGGACCAAAGATCTTACGAAGAACTTTCCTCTCGAACACTCTCAGTACTGCTTCATCATTCTGTGATAATGCCTATGCTTCTGCGCCATACAGAAGCACAGGGAGGATGAGCGACCTATAGAGCGTAAGTTTCGTTTGTCGAGAGAGAGCTCTACATCCCAATTGCCTACTGAGCCCATAATAACACCTATTAGCAATGGCGATTCTTCGTCTGATCTCCAGACTGACATCATTTGTATTCGTTACGGCAATGTCCAGGTAGATGAAATCCTTGACAGATTCGAAAGTATAGTCGCCAGCCACTAGCCCGGTGTCCGAGCGACGCACATTTCTACCAGTAGCCGACATATACTTTGTTTTTCCTTCATTCACCGCTAAACCCATTCTTGCAGATTCCTTTTCGATAGCAGCAAAAGCAGCAGTAACATCACGCTTGCTACGCCCAATGATGACAATGTCGTCGGCGTAAGCAAGGAACTGGACACATTTGTAGAATATTGTTCCATTACGATGAACACCTGCCCTGCGCATGATCACTTCCATGACGAAATTGAAGAGGTCACATGATAAGGGATCACCTTGTCTGAAGCCTCGCACGGTATCAAAATGTTCAGAGAGACTCGATCCTACCTTGACGGAGCTACGGGTATTGCTCAGCGTCATTCTGCAAAGTCGAATTAATTTTACAGGGATACCGAGCTCAGACATTGCGGCGTAAACGCGATCCCTAATGGGGCTATCGAAAGCTGTTTTATAATCGACAAAAAGGTGATGAGTGTCGATGTTATGTTCGTGGGCTTTTTCCAAGATTTGTCGCAGTGTGAATATCTAATCAATGGTGGAGCGACCAGGTCGAAAGCCGCACTGATAAGGTCCAATCAGTGAGTTGGCATGTTTCTTCAACCTTTCACACAGTACAGTTGAAAGAACCTTGTACGCGACAGGTATTAGGCTAATCCAGCGATAGTTGGCGCAAATCATCGGGTCACCTTTTTTCAAGACAGGACAAAGTATAATGAGATTCCAATCGCTGGGCATACTTTCATCTAACCATATTCTGCAGATAAGCTGATGCATGCACCCTATCAGCATATCGCCGCCGGCCTTGAACAATTCAGCAGGCAGGCCATCTGCGCCTGCCGCTTTGTTGTTCTTAAGTCGCTTTATAGCAACACGCACTTCATTATGGCTAGGTGGTGGAATTTCAACGTCATCATTTTCGATTGGGGATACAGAAGGCATTTCTCCAATGGCAGAGTTGATATCATCATCGCCAGATAGTAGTTTGGGGAATGCTCCTTCCATACTTTCAGTACATTCTGCGTATCTGTAATCAGAATGTCATTTTCGTCCTTACAGGTTGATGCACCAGGCTTAAAGCCTTGAGTCAGACGGTTGACTTTTCATAAAATTTACGGGCATCATCCCTATTTCTACACACTTTGATTTCCTCTCGCTCGCGCCTTTCTTGATCTCTTTTCTTCCGTTTGAATAGCCACCTCTTTACGTTCCTCATCTCCCGATATTGTTCATGCACGGTTTGCGTTGCTGCTGACTGCAGGGTCCTTTTATAGGCCGCGTTCTTCGCAGCAGTAGCTTGGCGACACTCTTCGTCGTACCATTGGTTTCGCCATGGGGGTCGTTGGAAACCAAGGACATCTTCCGCTGTTGTGCGTAGGGAGTGAGAGATATGTCCCCATTGTCTACCGGCATTATCGGGACGGGAGGGTTGGTTGTTTAATCGGCTAGAGAGTTGAGCGGCGAAGAATTCGGCTGTCTCTCGTGATCGCAGCTTACTAACGTCTAGTTTTTTCTGAACATTGGAGCGTACATTGTTGGCGGTATTAAGCCGCATGCGTACCTTGGCTGCGACAAGGTAGTGATCTGAGTCGATATTTGGACCACGGAATGAACGTATGTCCAGCACACTAGAAGCGTGCTTTGCGTCAATCACGAAGTGATCAATCTGGTTTCGTGTTGCTTGATCGGGAGGTAGCCACGTTGCATGGTGAATATCACGGTGTGGGAATCTGGTGCTACATACTACCATATTTCGCGCCGCAGTGAAATCATTTAGCCTTAGACCGTTGTTGGAGGTTGATTCATGGAGGCTAAATTTTCCGACAGTTGGACCAAAGACTTCTTCTCTTCCGACCTTTGCATTAAAATCCCCGAGAACAATTTTAACGTCGTGGGCGGGACTGCGGTCATAAATTTCCTCGAGTCTCGCGTAGAAGGTATCTTTGGTCAAGTCGTCCTTTTCTTCTGTCGGCGCATGAGCGCAGATTAACGTGATGTTAAAAAATTTCGCCTTGACACGGAGTGGGCAAGCCTTTCGTTCACCGATGTGAATCGCTGGATTAATTTTGATAGTCTCTTGCTTACCACAAAAGCGCTTCCAAATTCACGTCTATTTGCATGGCAGCTGTAGTATTGTAACGACTGACTTTGCCGTTGACGTCGCTGAGGTATACTCAGCCGTCGTCCAGGGGTCGTTGCAATAATATTTATTCTTTTCCGAAATCAAAGACAATATTTAATACATATAATTTGTGATTTATTAATAATTCAAAAAAAAGTTTACAATGTTACAATATATATTTTTAAATTTTGGGATGAATCCTGCGTTGTATCGTACTTCTGGACCGATGTCGCTTTACTTGAAGTTTAAACTGGCGTTACAGAGCATCAATCTACTTGTCAAGATGTATAACTACCTTGACTTTCATACAAATCTACTTGTCAAGATGTATAACTATCTTGACTTCCATACAAATCTGCTTGTCAAGATGTATAACTACCTTGACTTCTATGCAAATCTACGAATTCCTTGTCATCGCAAAGACGTATGACTGCCTTTGAGAATTTCCCAACAACTGATTTTCCTTATATGATGTGCGCTTATTTATACTAACTTGACCGAAGCTTTTCCTGTAGCGCACACATTATTCAGTTGTCATTTGCTTTGATTTTCGACGCCGTTGCTGTTTTGCGTTTTCGCCGTGGTTCTTTTAATGATATGCGCGCGCATCAATTTTGCACAAAGCCTTTTTTGACATTTCTTGTGTTCTGTATTTGTTTTGCTAGTGTCGGCAGTGTTGGATTTATTTATTAAAAATAAAATAAATATTAGAAATATAAATAATAAATAAGGTAAATGTAGTTTATTTATTTAAATATATTTTGTATTCCCTACGAATTTTCTTAGGTTTAATTCATTGTAATGCAGTTGCGTGCATGCGGGGTGGCTTTCAGTAAGTTGTGGATATTTATTATATTGAATGAATAAAATTAACCAATTTTTATTTCAGTTATGAATTCCACGCGGGTTATATCCTTACAGTATACATCACAGTTTGCTCTTTTAGAGCAGCCTTGTCCTGTCCATCGCATTTCCTGGATGGCGGTGACGTCAGCCTTACATTTATTGAGGGCTTCCGCCATTTGGATAGAGGTACCTTCCCTATAGAGGGTTCGGACATTCCAGGTGCATAGCCGTAAATCATAGTCCTTTAATCGTTTGCATTGGTCGTCAACGTTATTCGGTTTCCAGTTCCGAGGCACTCTTGCGTCCTTCATTGGTGGCTGATTTTACGTGACGGGTACCAACCCCTTTGCACAACCCAAATTTAGAGTCCTGGGGATGAGACTCGCCTTACACACTATTATTTCATTACCCAGTGGGTGCCAGGTAACTATCCAGGGGTGCCACGAGGAGGCTGTGCGACAACTTGGATTGAGGACAACAAGGATTGCGCTGGCATTTTCCATGTTAAGTGCAATCAGACACGTTGTCTTGTGTACTCGCTCGCAGGGGGCACGCGGGCCCTCCCGTCTCTTAATTAGGTTATGTAGAAAGGACGCACATTTCGAATGGACCAATGGATGTGAAAAAACATTCCAATTTTTAAAATCTAATGCAGATTAAGATTAAGTCCAAATATATTGCAATGCCCAGACTATACAAAACAGTTTTGTATCACCACCGCTGTAAGTAAATATGCTAGTGGTCCTGTGCTCAGTCAGGAGCACAATGGGTTTCAACTTTCAGTTGCTTATGCCTCAAGATTGTTTAAGAGGGGAGAAAGCAACAAGTCCATTATAGAGTAAGAATTAGCCGCAATACATTGGGCTATAAAATATTTTCGACCATACATTTATGGTACAAAATTTCTTGTCAAATCAGATCATCGACCATTATCATATCTATTCGCAATGAAGAATCCATCCTCAAAACTAACGCGAATGAGACTAGACTTGGAGGAATACGATTTTACCATAGAGTATCTGAGGGGAAAAGAAAACCATGCTGCTGACGCATTGTCGCGCATAGACTTTAACGAAACAAAGGAAATACGAGAAACAGTCAATAAAATATTAAAAGTAACTACAAGGGTGGAAAATAAAAACAAGAAGAGAATAGAAGCAAATGGAAAAAATGAAATTTGTAATAAAACGTTATCAAACTTAAAAATATATGAAGCGTTCAGAGGAAAACCTAATAGGAACAGCGCCCAGTTAGCAATTAAAGGTGATTGTCTAAATATAAGAATGAGTAAAAAAGTGATCACACAAGATATTAAAAACCTGAGCACTAATGGAAAAATTGACTTGCATCAATTCTTTTCACAGCTTGAAAAAATACTACATGACTATATATAGATGACTATATATATAGATGACTATATATATGAAACTAGATGACTATATATTAACTAATACCCGGGTAAATGATTATAAAACAAAAGCTAACAAAATTCTCGAGAAAGTTGACGCCAATTATAAAAAAAATTGTAAATAACGATGACAAATTAAAAATATTATAAAAATACCACGATGATCAAATCTGGGGAGGACACCCAGGGATCACGCGTACATTGAATGAAATAAGACAGAATTATTACTGGAAACATATCACTAAAGATGTCACCAAATATGTCAAAAAATGTGACAAGTGTCAAAGAAATAATCTTTGGCAAAAACAAAGACAGAAATGGTAATAACCGATACACCAACTGCTGCCTTTGATGTAGTCTTGATAGATACCATTGATAGACCATTTCCAAAATCGGAAAAAGGAAATTAACGAAAATGACTTTTTTTTTTATTATTTGAAACACAATATGTACAATAATATAAATACATGTTTCATTTGACTACGACTAGTTCATACAAGAACTATCAGGCAGTTTTGTTACATTTCAGAATACTTATTAGAATTGTGAAGTTGTCAAAGACTTAGTGTTAATAATAGTAATCTAAATTATTATTAGACTACTAATTCGGGAGTAGATCTGAAGGCTTTGTTCGTTTAAGTCTTCTCAGCAGGCAAGATGTATTAGACAGATGGTTGACTGTCTCGTTTGGATGCTGTCGTAATCGTTTTTGGTGCTTTACCGCGAACTTCTGGATTACTGCAGCCACAGATTCGATCTTCAAGTCCCGATGGAGGTCAGTATTCCTAATAAACCACGGAGTGTTGACTAAGTTTCTTAAAACTTTGTTTTGAAAGTTTTGAATGATTTGAATAGTGGATTTTGGTGCACATTCCCATAACTGGATTCCATACGTCCACACCGGAGCTAAGACTTGCTTGTATATCATTAATTTATTGTTTAGAGAGACGGGTGATTTGTTCCCAAGAAGCCAATATAAATTTTTGTATTTGAATTCTAATTCAACTCGTTTTTTCTTTATATGTTCTTTTATATGTCCATTTCAACTTAGCATCTAAGTTCATGCCAAGGTATTTAGTTGTGTTTGAGTATGGTATTCGAGCACTGCACATATTTATCGGCAAATAGTCAATTTTTTTGTTTGTGAAGTTTACATGGACGGATTTCGTTTGGTTTTCCATTTTTTAGTCCAACTAATAATTTGATCAATGGAATGCTGCGTTGCTTCTATTGATTCGTTTATTATGTTTCCAGTGGTAAAGATCGCTGTATCATCTGCAGACGTGGCAATAACACTTTCTGGTGAGACTTGCAGGTCGGCTGTGTAAATTAGGTACAGAATTGGGCCAAGTATACTTCCCTGCGGTACTCCGGCTTCAATTGGTTCAAGTGTATAGTACGCACCTTTATATTTTACTCTGAAGAATCGGATAATTTCAGATATTTGTCTCGAAAACCACTGTTCAATCTTATGCACAAGTCCTTTGTGCCAAACTTTATCAAAGGCTTTCGATACGTCTAGGAAAACTGCAGTGCAAATTTTTTGTTCTTCAAGTGCTCTTTCGATTTTGTCGCATATTCTGTGTATTTGTTCTACAGTGGAATGCTTTTTTCGGAACCCAAACTGATGACTCGGAACTATTTGATTTTCTGTAAGAACAATCTGTATTCTATTAAGGAGAATTCGTTCAAAGATTTTTGATAAAACGGGTAATAAAGAAATTGGACGATACGATGAAACTTCATTAGCAGGTTTTCCTTGTTTGTGTACCATAAGTACTTCCGCCACTTTCCAATAAATTGGGAAGTATCTTAAGCGCAGAGCTGCATTAATTATTTTGCATAGTTTGATTATTCCTTTATTAGGGAATTGGTTTAAGATCTCAGCGGTTATCTGATCCCAACCAGGAGCCTTTTTTAATTTCATATTTCTTATTTCATTTTTTATTTCTTTTAGCGAAGTTGGTTGTATTGCTTGGTTTAATGGATTTAAATTAGACGTAGGAAGATTATTTACATCATCATTTAGTGTAAATGTTGCCTTAAGAAATTTTGCGAATAAATCTGCTTTTTCTTCGTCACTTTTGGCCCATGATGTGCCATCTTCTTTAATAGGAGGATTATGTTTTATAGGATGTTTTACTGCTTTCACGGCTTTCCACAGCGAGTAATCTGTGCATTTCTCATAGGAAAGGCTTCTAAGATTCTGTTGTATCTTATCGTTTTTAACATTATTGATAAGTTTTCGTAGTTGTGCAGTTTTCCTATTTAATTCCGTTTTATCAGTTGGTGATCGTGTTTGTTGCCATTTTTTACGCAATTTCCTTTTTTCCCATATTAGTTTATTTATTTCTTTTGGAAGAGTTGGTCTGATCTGGTGTTTAGAGAACTGTGAATTACTCATCCATGCTGATTTTTGAATCTGCTGTGTAAATAGAAGAACTTTGTTATCCACTTCAGTCGCTGAGTTTAGATCAGAGTTAAGATTAAGAGTGTTTTCAAGATGCAGCCTAAAGTAATCCCAGTCAGTAGATCTATTTATTAGGTAAGGCTTCGGTTCATTTATGACTACACTTTTATTAATAGAGAGGTGCACAGGTGAATGATCAGAAGAGAGATCATATCCATTTTCTATTTGTAAGAGTTCTTTCGGTATTTTTTTAGTTATAAAAAAGTCAATCAGATCCGGTATTTCCGCTGGGTCAGTTGGCCAATATCTTGGGCTTCCAGTTGACAAGACATCACATCCTGTGGCTTGTATGGCTTTTAATAGTTCTCGGCCCTTAGTTGTAGTTAATTGCGAACCCCAATGGACATGTTTAGCGTTGAAATCGCCACGAAATATCGAAAATGACTTAACGAAATATCTGGTATCTGTACGAATTGCAGAAAAAAGTGCAAAAACAATAGCAAAAGCAGTATTCGAAAACTTCATAGGCCCGTACTATGAAGAAAATTATTACAGATATGGGTACCGAGTATAAAAATAAAATTTTCGATGAAATATGCAGTCTATTAAAGGTAGAAAATACTACGTCGACCGCGTACCACCATCAATCATTAGATACAGTAGAACGAAATCATAGGACATTTAACGAGTACATAAGATCCTACATTTCCATAGGAAAAATGGATTGGGATGAGTGGCTACAATATTTTACATATTGTTATAACACTACACCCTCAATTGTACAGAGTATTGTCCTTATGAATTGGTTTTCGGTAAATCACCCACTATATATGATTTTCTTAAGGCTTTAGAAATAGATCCCGTTTATAATATAGAAGCGTAAAGAAATAAAATTTCGTTTGCAAAATGCAAATAAACGCGCGATAAAAATAATAGAAAATAGAAAACAACTAAGTAAAAATTTATATGATAGGAATGCACTTAGTAGTAAAGTATCTGTAGGAGACTTAGTATTGGTTAAACAAGTAGGACATAAATTAGATAGTTTATTTAAGGGCCCATTTAAGTCAGTAAATATTGTGAATAAAGATCACCCACTATATATGATTTTCTTAAGGCTTTAGAAATAGATCCCGTTTATAATATAGAAGCGTAAAGAAATAAAATTTCGTTTGCAAAACGCAAATAAACGCGCGATAAAAATAATAGAAAATAGAAAACAACTAAGTAAAAATTTATATGATAGGAATGCACTTAATAGTAAAGTATCTGTAGGAGACTTAGTATTGGTTAAACAAGTAGGACATAAATTAGATAGTTTATTTATATTAAAAATAATAGAAAATAGAAAACAACTAAGTAAAAATTTATATGATAGGAATGCACTTAATAGTAAAGTATCTGTAGGAGACTTAGTATTGGTTAAACAAGTAGGACATAAATTAGATAGTTTATTTAAGGGCCCATTTAAGTTAGTAAATATTGTGAATAAAGATCACCCACTATATATGATTTTCTTAAGGCTTTAGAAATAGATCCCGTTTATAATATAGAAGCGTAAAGAAATAAAATTTCGTTTGCAAAACGCAAATAAACGCGCGATAAAAATAATAGAAAATAGAAAACAACTAAGTAAAAATTTATATGATAGGAATGCACTTAGTAGTAAAGTATCTGTAGGAGACTTAGTATTGGTTAAACAAGTAGGACATAAATTAGATAGTTTATTTAAGGGCCCATTTAAGTTAGTAAATATTGTGAATAAAGATCACCCTGTTGAGAGGGAACAATGAAAATAAGAAGTTGTCGCTTACCTAGCAACGAGACAGCACGTTGAACGCAGTCGCTCGCGGTATAACATTAGTTTATATTTTTATTTTGTAATATTTAATAGTTCAAAACATACATTTATATTTTGTAATAAACACATAAATAAAATGAGAAACAAATATTAAGTGTTTGAAACATTTATTTTACAGTTCAGAAGTGGGATAATAAATAAAAGTGTGTTGAACGACGGACAAATTTTAAGTATAAAAGTGCAGAAGCCCTAGCGCTCCAATAGACATGTTTTGTGCGTGCAACATACGAAAAGTTGTGAAATTCTTGTAATCATAATTAGCGTGTAAACCCAATTGTGATTAGTACGTGCAACAGAGACAAATAATCAAATAAAGTTAAAAAGCGCAAGAATAAGAAAATGTATACAAAACGAAAATGAAACAACAAAAATCAAATTAAAATAGATCATATAACGTTAACAAAGTTGTGAATTACGAGAGAAACGAATAAAAGAAAAAAGAGGAGAAACGATTGAACGATTGAACACAAAAAAATGAACGAGTTGTTTATATATATTGACAACGAAACTAAATAATAACATACTTACGAATACGTTTAACGTCAACAAAATTAAAAATGCCGAAAATTAGTGAATTAAAAATTGATCAACTAAAAGTTATACTGCGTGAAAAAGGGTTAGCTACAGCTGGTTAGAGAGCGGAATTAGAATTGCGGTTAACAGAAAAAATCGGTGCTGATGAAATTGAAGCTTCAACGGTAATGCATGTTGGTTTACAGGAGCAAATCAATGACCCGCGTAGTATGATGAAAACTATTGTCAGCATGTTCCAACTGAGGAAGCAACAAACAGTTGACGCAAATGTAGTGCAGACGCCTATAATGCATTAATTCAGGATGATAAGGATAAAATAAGTAAGATACATTTAGACAGACTTAGGCTGTATAATAAATAAATAAAAAAAAATGGTTGTTATTTATATGTATTAAATTTCTAAATATATTTAAAAAAAAAATATAATAATAATAAACTATAGAATAAGAATGAGTTTATTCACAAAAAAAAAAAAATTAATTACAAATAATTAGATTTAAGATATTGTAAATGATACTGGTTAAGTTTAAATATATATATATCTAAATATAAATAATAATATTTAATTTTTATTCAAATAAACTCATTCTTAAAAAAAAGGAGATGTAACGTACATGCATATAAGATATACTTTGTTATGAACAGCGACATAGAATGTGCTTAACTAGCATATTTCTGTCGCATATCGTCCAAGCAACAATATCGCTTGCGCAACAAAGATATGTTATTATATACTGACCAATGCATGCATGCTACTCCGTATGTAACAATATTATGCTTACGTATGCATATGTGCGCTTGTGCACAATGCTTCTTAAGGTAGTTTTAAGACTGTAATTTTTAGTTATCAAATAAAGAGCTAAACAGCTAAAACAGTCTTTTACTTAACGGAACGTTACATGATAACAAAAAATTTGTTTGCAACTTACGTCCAACAACAACAATAAAAGCATGTTTTTATGCAATATGTACAAAAACTTTCGTTGGGTAAATACTTTTCACTATGTCTGTAAGTGAACTTAAACTTGAAAAACTAATATGTAATAATTTTTTATTAATAATTAAAATTTATTAATGGTAATTGAAGTAATTGCAATTATTTTTGCAGGAAATATTAATTGAAATTGTATATTACATTATATTTATTGTATTTCTTTTTAAATGAAGTTTTCTTACACTATTATTTTTGTTTACTAATGATTATATATTATGTGAAGTTATTAATATTATATATATAGATAATAATAATTGTAATTGATGATATTTATTAATAATAATTATGTTTTAAATAGTTTTGTATTATTTTTATGTATTACTTTATTTTCTTTACCAACATTTATCTTTATATTAGTGCCATTAATATCTATTACTTCGAAGGGGGCTATGTATGGAGTAGTGCCATTTCTTTTATTTTGAGATTTTGCTAATACCTTATATTTCCTATTTCTAACTTAGTTAGATTACTATTATAAGTAGTTTGTTTTTGTCTTTTAACTTTGGCATCATGTGTGAACTTTTTAGCTTTTTCCATCGATACTTTGAGAAGAGCTTTCAGTTCGTTCGCGTAATTTTCTTTTTTTTTTTTTATTAAAACATACATTTATTTATTGCATCTTCTCTTAAAATGAGACCAACAATAAGTTGTAAAATCTTACAACTAATTACATAATATTACAAATTTTTATTTTAACTATACATTGTGTAAAATAAAATAAAATAAATAAACCTTATATCACGAACCTCACTTAGATTAAGGGGTTAAATTTCATCGGAGTGAATGTTAGGTGGTTTCTTAAGAAAGTGGTTCAACTTTATCAGATTACTAAAAAGAAAGGTGTGGTTATTACTTAAAGCTGTTGAATATTAGTTAATGTCTGGACGGTCAGCTATTTTTAGGCTGGAAATAATGGTGCGAGATTTCTTGCTAAGGGATTAACATTCTCTGTCAGCCTTTTATTGTATTTTTATTTATATTGTCAAATTCAGCTTTGTAGATCTCGAATGAATACTTTCATTCCTAATATACCAAGCGGCACCAGTGATTATTCTTAGTGTTTTTGACTGAGCTCTTTGTACAGTTTCAATATTTGAAGCACTAGCATTATTAAATAACTGGATACCCTAACTCCATATTGGTTTTATGATGCTGTTATACAAGAGTACTTAATACTCTAGGCACAGGGAAGATCTGGTATTAATAGAGCTTCTGTTAATGGGCTTGGTGCTTCATCTGAATTTTTTTAGCTTTAATATGTTTACGCCAAGTTAGTTGTTTGTCTAGGTGAATACCTAAGTACGTTATATTATCTGCTTGTGGTATGGGAATGTTATTTAGTTAAATTGTTAAAGATGTATTCCGATTTAAGGTAAAAGTAACGTGTCTACATTTTAGTTCATTAACTTTAATTCGCCATTTTGACAACCATTTCTCCACCCGAAATAAGTGAGATTGTAGTTGGTTTGAAGCTAACACAGCGTTTTTGTTTCGGCATAAAATTGCCGTATCATCGCCAAATGTTGTGGTGACAACTGAACTACTTATCGGGATATCAGATGTGTAAAGTACACACAAGATAGGGCTAGGAACACTTCCTTGTGGAACGCCAGCTTATATTGGGAAATTATTAGAAGTATATGATTTACATTTCACTTTAAAGCTTCTATTATGCATATACGATTCTAAAACTGAGTGAATATATGCAGGTAATGAACAGCGTGTGTTATATGAGTCCATTATACCATACTTTATCAAATGATTGTTTAACATCGAGAAATATCGCGGAACAATATTTTCTGAGTTTAAATGAGTGTCTTATTTCATTGGTTATGCGATTCACTTGCTCAATAGTTTCCTGTTTTTCCCTAAAACCAAACTGGTGGGAGGGTATTATGTTTTGAACGTTAAGGAACGGTTTTAGCTTCAAAAGCAGTGCTCTTTCAAAGAGTTGAGAAAGGGATGGCAGTAAGCTTATTGGCCTGTATAAAGAGGCAAGCGTGGGGTCTTTACCTAATTTATGAATCATAATAATCATGGATGTTTTCCAATCTGTTGGGTAAAAACCAAATTTAATAATAGCATTAAAAAGTCTTGTGATAAAATTTATAGCCAAAAGGGGTTAGTTTTTTGTCATGATGGGTGAGATATTATCATATCCCGGTGCCTTTTTGCAATCTAACTTGTTTGTGATTAATTGAACAAGACATTCATGGCCGTGACATTCATGTCAATAGATGATGCATGTTGATCCTGAGTGGGAAAGTCATAATGTCCTGTTGCAGGATTTGGTTAGAACACTTCTTTTAGGTAATCAGCAAAAACGGTAGATTTTTCTTCATTATTTCACGTCCAGTTTCCGAGAGAGTTATGTTACTTATTGGAGAATCGGATTCTATGGGGGAATTTATACCTTTGCTAGCATTCCACAAGGATGAATGGTTTTTGTCATTTGAACATAGGTTTTGAATATGATTATATTGCCTGATTTTGGTTTAATTACTTAATGCAGATCTAAGTCTCCTTTGGGATTCCTTAAATAAGTTTTTTGCCAAAGGGGACCTAGATTTTTTCCATTCACGCCTTAATCTACGTTTTTGTAAAACTAAATTCTCTATGTCATTATTTGTAAGTATTTTATTGAATCTGTATATTTTATTGTCTTTAGTGGTGGAGTTTTCTTCTGCTGAAATCAGAATTGAGTTCAAAACCGAGGTTGCATTCTCAATATGAGACTTACACGTTATCTTGTAATTTGTGTGAATGTGTGAATTAATGTACTTTTTATATTTGACCCAGTCGTATAACTGAGGACCATCAAGTAAGCAAAATGCAACTGGGAAGTGGTCAGAAAACAAATCGCAGCTAGTGTATGTTGAGATAAAATTTTTGCTTATGCCTGTGGTCACGGCGAAGTCTATTAGGTCTGGTATTTTATTGTTATCAGCAGACCAATATGTTGGCTGCCCAGAAGAAATTATGCTACGTCTAATGCATTTTTTCTATTTAGAATGGAATTGTGGAGGTGTTTTCCTTTTGAATTACAGAGTCGTAAACCCCAATACGTGTGCTTAGCGTTGTAGTCTTCCGCCGCAAGAAATCTTTTACCTAGAGTTAAGAAGTAATCCGTAAGTTGGGGCTCAGTAATGTTGAAGCCAGGGGGGCAGTAAACTGCTGATAAAGTTAAATTTTTTCCTTTGTACTTAAGGCATATTGATGTTGCTTGCATATAGTTATGAGCATATGCACCTAGAAAATTGTGTTTTAGACGCCTTCGTATCAAAATACCTGTACCACCATGTGCTTTGCCATCTGGGTGATTGATTTTATAGAATAAATAACCAGGAATAGAAAAGAAATTTCTGTTTGTTAGATGTGTTTCTGAGCGGAGCATTACATCCCCACTTTCCGGAACATAAAATTACTGAGTTCAAGTTTATATTGGCTTAAACCGTTTGCATTCCATGTACAAATTTTTAAAGTACTCATTTATTAGACAAAAACATTTGCATTAATTGGCTTAATTGGCTAAATACTGTAGGTTGTAAATGGGATGGCTCTCATTTTTTTAAGCTTAGCAGCTTAGATTGTGGGATTTTATCTTTGTTAACAATGTTGGGTTCGTGTTCTCAATGAACAGGGTATGGTCATGCGCAAAACATCAGCCTATGCCTTACCAAGACCATGGTGCGTGGTACTTTATCACACCCTTCTCGAGGTGAACCTGTTTGTAGTTGATAACTTCATTGACTCAACAGAACACTATGGATCTAGAGAGGAAAACTCGATAAAACCCGTAATCTCCGGTGTTATTCGACCCGTGCCGATGAGATGAATGGCACTACGTTAGTGTGTCTCTAAACGGAGACCTCCGGATATCTGGCGCCCTCCGGTTGTAACTTAGCCTTGTCCGGGTATAGCGGATCTCTGCCCGGATCGACTTTCCTTTCTCCGCAACTCGTGGGTTTAAAATATGAACCAAAATAATAAAAATTCAAAAAAATCAAGCTCGGTTAAACCAAGCTCTTCTGGAACGACTAGTTCCAAGGTACCTACCGCAACTTCTAGCGGTAATAACAGGGTACCTCCTAACAAACCAGAAATCTCCACGCGTTCTGGCCCCTCTGCATCCAGGAGAATTTATAAAGAACGGCGAGCGGCGACTAGGCTGCTCGAGAGATATGGCAAGGTCTCGGTTACGTCCGAGTCTCTTAAGGCTAGATTAGCCTGGGCCAAACGGGTCCTTGATACTTCTAAGGAAGTCAAAAAGGAACCTGTACCGAAGCGCCAGCGCTCATTAGATGAGTCAGCTTCGAAGCCAGATGCCAAAAAGGCAAAATTTCGTGGCAACGCCACCACTACTAAGTCCTTTAGCGACACGCTGAAGGGCTCCATCATAATGGCGGTCATTGACGAAAATGATCCAGATGGCACTATTAATCCTGAAAAATGGGATCAAATTGAGCGAAAGCTCCTTGACTTGTACGTCGAAGTTCTTAAGGAATTTCCAGGTACAATTCCCAAATGTCGCGACGGTGGATGGTTTCAGGGCCATGTGAAACTAGTCGCCTGCGTTGATCAGCGTTCTGTTGATCTCTTTCGCATTGCCATCTCCAGAATGGGTGAGGTCTGGCCAGGCGCAAAGCTTAAAGTCGTTGCCAAGGAACAAATTCCTGGCCGACCTAGGGCGCGTTCCTGGATTCCAGCCGAACCATCCGACCCTCAGCGGATTCTGGAGCTAATTCGGGTGGGAAACCCTGATCTAAATACGTCCGCGTGGAAGGTCACTAAGCTGGAAGAAGCCAAAGGCAAGTTTAGGTCGGTCAGTTTTGTGATCGACAAAGCCTCTCTGGCCATTTTGGCGCGATCTGGTGGCGTATTAAATTACGGTTTTTTCCCCATAACTATGAGGGTCTACAAAAAAGATGAGGAGCAATCCTCGTCTGATGTACGGGAATCAGCGGCAATTTCTCAACATACTGCTGATCCCTTATCGAAAGTGGGCAATATTAAGCCTGCTTCCATGACCGAAGTGAGTCCGGTTATTCCATCTGAAGACTCACCTGTGTGCATGGACATTTCAGTGTCTGCTCCTTCGCCAGCTCACTCAATTACATCAGAGGAGAGCATAGGCATGCGCTATCTTTTCGATGAAGAGGAACTCCTAATGAGTAATGACTCTGAGGAGGATAGTGCTCTTGATGTCACTGTGGTGGAGAAAAATGGATCCACACATACTGAAGATGCGGGTACAGCAAATTAACCTGCATCATAGCAAGGCTGCATCCGCCAGTCTACTGCAACGCCTCAGCAACAACGAGGCTGATATGGTCCTGATACAAGAACCATGGATTTATAAGGATCTTGTATGCGGAATCAGGGCTAATAACTACAACCTATTTTATGCGGTAAATAAGGGTAAGCCTAGGTCCTGCATAGTGGTTAATAAAAAATTTAATGCCCTCTTACTTTCGCAATATAGTGATGGTGACCAAACCGCAGTAAGTATCGAGGGCTCCTGGGGCCAAATATGGGCAGTATCTGCATATCTGGCACATGACCATGCCACACTACCATCGAATGTCCTGATACAGCTAACAAGCAGCGCCAGGAGACTCGGGGTAGAGCTTCTAATAGGTTGCGATGCCAACGCTCATCATGAGGTTTCGGGCAGCTAAAATACTAATGAAAGAGGTGAGTTACTTTTTGATTTTGTATTTAGTAACAATCTGTTCATCTGCAATGATGGCAATATGCCAACTTTTATTACTAAAAACAGGCAGGAAGTGTTAGATGTCACTCTTGCTACTGCTAGGCTTCACGAATCGGTCAAGAACTGGAAAGTGTCCACTCAACACTCGTTCTCAGACCATATGATTCTAGAATTCACCTTAACCTTAGACGAATCGAACATCTGCAATCAAAAAACGTTCAGAAATGTTAAAAACACAAACTGGACGAATTATAATGCAGCTCTAAGTGAGCTGCTTTTAACCACTTCCTCCGATCCCCCTGGGAACATTTTTGATCTAGACAATCAAGTCCAAGATCTCACCTCAGTGCTCAACGAAGCTTT
>NC_051847.1:117779756-117783588 GCF_002237135.1 Teleopsis dalmanni
GTAGAAAACGGATCGATCCGTCATCGAAGACGTCTTCAAGACATGGATGCATACATGAAGACCGATCGATCCAAATGTATGACGGTCTTTGAAGACACTTTCATACAAATTAGCCAAATGTCTTCAATGAATTTTTGCGTACATGTCTCGAAGACCGTCTCGAAGACCATGTCTTGCATAACGGACGCATTCGACAGAAAGTTGTGCGCTCTTAGTGCAGTGCTCATATAATTTTTTCACCCTTTTTTTTATTTCTACTCTTTTATTGCACTCTTTAAATTTTAAATGAATTTCAATTTTCTCTTTAAATAAGTAGAAAGAAATTGTTGTATTTTGTACTTTTATTTATTTTATATAATAATTACTTACATTACATTCAAAATTAAAAGTTTTAAAAGTAAATTATAAATTTTATTATAAATTATTATAAATTTTATTAAGATATTAAAAATAAACTAGTAAAAACTAGTAAACATAGTGAAAATTAATTTAAATAATTAACTTAATATAACTTAACATATCTAAAATTAACTAAAACTAATATAAAATAATTTATAGCATTTCGCTATCATCTATTGTTGAAGTTTTATATGTTTTCAAAAGCGTTGAAAAGGATTTTGGTACAATTAAACCTTCTGATCTTAAGAGTTCTAAAATATCATTACCACAACGCCTGTTAATCCTGTGTTTTTTAAATATAACAGCTAATTTTTCATAAGTGTTTTTGGTTTTTTTATTTTCAACATCATTTGTTTCGTTTCTTAAACAACTTTCACTGGAATTATTGTCTTCAATATTAATATCAATATATTTTCCAGGAACTAAGTCAATATTTAATTTGTTTTGATATAATTTCTTTTTTTAATATTTAATAGTTTAATGATTTTGTTTCTTTATTCATTTTGATTTTTTTAATATTTATTTCACAAATGTTTATTCACTACACTTCAAAATTATTGCGTCACTTCATTTATAAAACATAGCGTCATCTGAGGCAAAATTCAAATACGTTGCTATGAACACTAAAAATGAGAGAAAAAGCAAAGAAAGAGTATTTACATTCATGTTTTGAGCAATTGTTTTGCAAATTTGCTTGAAAATGCGGACGCGGTATCAAAGACCGTCTTGAAGACAATGTCTTCGAAGACCACTTTTTCTACTGGGCACATTCGCTTAAAACAAAAAACAAAAAAATAAAATTGCTCAAAACCACCCTTAAATTCATGCTCATTACTCAGCTTTCTATGATAATTTTTTTCTCAAATATTTGTAACAAGTAAATTTAAACTAAATTGAAATTGAAATTTTTAAAGTATATTTGGTATTGTTATCACATTGCTACAAAATATTGAAATATATAATTTTAAAAATTTTATATATACATGCATATTATCACTAAACGATATTAATAAAAATTAGTTATTAAAATTATTGTTTATATTCAGAAATATAAAAATACACATATACATATATAACAGGGAAAAATTAAACATTGTACGCAATTAACCATTTAATAAATATTCAATAAAAAATTATTGCACATACAAAACCAAATATACATCCAGCATAAGACTTTGTCCAAAAATTTTATTCTTAAACTACATATTTTTACTTATTTTTGTTATTATAATTTCTAAATCGTATTTAGCAATAAAAATAATTCTTAAAACATAAATGTAGGCATAATCTCATTACAGATAAAATATATTATTTGCATATACATTGTACACACAAACATATACTGCTTAAAAATTTGCATACATTTATTTGATGCACAAAAACAACGATCTTTTCAAATTTGCTTTAAAAAATTTACGCGCAACTCATAGTCAAATGTTCAATCAATTAAACAAAAAAAACAACAAAATGTATACACATTCTGACACACATGCATATCAGCGCTTAAAATAAAAGAAATAATAAAAACATGCGAAATAGACACCTTCATAAATTTCATAAAAAAAAACTACAATCCAAAACAAAAAAAACATACAAGCAAAACAAACAAATATCATAGAGCAAAAGCATAGAAAAGTACACACGCAACCTAACAAACGAAACAAGTATACACATTTCTAAATACATATTTTCGATCACTGCACAAGACAGATATACAAAAAAAAACAGCAATATTAAATTCACAACTTCATGAAAAAAAAGCAACAATGCAACATATTCAGATTTCGATTTGCGTATAAAAGAAAAAATTTTTCTGCCTCTTGATCTGCTTTGAAGTTCTAATGGAACACTTCTACACACCAAATGTAAAAAACAAAAACAAGCAACCCAACAAAAGACTATGAATGAAGGCGCAAACAAAATGCGGGCCACTTACAACCCAAAATTCAACAATAGTTTCGATTCGTTTATCATCTTTCAGAAGTTTCAATGCTTCTTCTTCTCTAGATTACTTTAGCAAATTACACGTAATTTGAAATTTGAATTTTCAATTTCAATTGTGCCTGTAATTTAGAAATTAAATTACAAATTACGATTATACTGTAATTCGTAATTGAAGTTTTCAATTAAATTACACATATAATTTGGAAATTCAATTCTCAATTATAATTATTCTGTAATTGTAATTTAATTTGTAATTTAATTGATTTTGCACAGCTCTGTATATAACTTATAACATTAGATATTATTATTAGTGTATGTTAAAGCAACTTAAAGTCCAGTGATTTCAAAGAGTGAATAAATTGAACTCATATTTCGTTCTTTCTGTAAGGATGAACATACAAATCACAATGTCTTCAATATATGAAATTCATTAGTTATGTTAGTGAAATAATGTGAAAAAAATTTTTTTCCTTAGGATCAAATTTTGAAAATATACATTAGTTAAGAGTGAACTCACAGTCTGCCTTTATATTGAAACTTATAGTAACAAATTTGATGTGAATTAATAGGTGATATAAAAACCAATTGGAAACAGAAAAAATTGTGATAAACTTTATGAAAATTATACATAAAACCATTATGTAAATATCATTCTGCGTAACATCATTGTTTATTGTTCAAACATTTTATTTCATTAATATCTCACATTCGGGCAACCATGAGTGTCTGCCATCCTGTATGAGTTTGTTAAGCAAATACTCGAAATTTGTGTTTGTTCTTCTTGTGTGCAATAATTATGTAAATTTACTTAAAAAATGTAAATTGGTATAAACACCACTTGAGTTTCAAGCGCATTTTAATACATATTTTAACATTTAATGTGTATTTAAATTTTAATTATTTTTTTTTCTTTCACTTTCACCATTTATAAATGCCTCCATTTATAGCCAAATTAATTTTTAAAATTTTATATTCATTAAAATATTCTTTGCGGATAGCAATAACTTTCAGAAGATGTATAAAAAGGTAATATTTGATTTATTAAAGATTTTTGTATATACTCAGGTCAATATTGGCTACTTTAGTAAGGATTTAAAAATGAATAACTGCGATTTTTCAAAATAATATTTTCATAGTAAAATAAATAATCAGAAACAGATATAATACTTAACTGAGCAGAAATCTTATGACATCTCTTCACTGTGTTTTTATTATGCCTTTATGCATACCTGTATTCTTCCATGGAGTAACTAGAAGAAAGCAACATTGTCTAAGCCGACATCCTACCTCCTTTTTATACGAAGAATTAATATCATAAATCGGCCCTGCATTTTTAAAGTTTTTAAACTAGATACTGACATTTCATACTAGGCAGTAATTAGAAAATCCATATAGAATATGGTACAATATCAACATTTTGTGAAACATATTTATATAGAGACTAATGTAGTTTCTTTTCCTGAAATGGATATTAATACTAGGCTTTAAT
>NC_051847.1:117783688-117793074 GCF_002237135.1 Teleopsis dalmanni
CTCAATTTGACTTTCCGTTATTTTCTCGTCTACACTTTTGCTTTCAACAGATTCTGCATTTCTATCTTTGCTTTCAACTATTTCTTCGAGCATTGTTTTCACCTGAATCACTTTTTGATGCACTGTAGTGTAAAAGTCCTCTTTAAAATATTTGTCTTCCTTATTCTCCGTTAAGAGTATTTTCTCGTGATTATCTTTAAATTGATTCCATAATCCTTGTACTTTATCTAAACGTTCTTTTATTGTATTCGCACGCAACTCACGTTTGCTGCTATTCTTATCGATATTCTTAACATCGTCATATATTGCTCTTTGCTGTTTTAGCAGAGCTAATAATTTTGATGGATCCATTTTCTTTTTACCGTACCGATATTTAAATCTCGATCAATGCTTTTTGCACTATATTTAAATTTTTGGCACCGATGTTTAAGCCTTGGTCCACGCTTGTATCGCACTGTACTATATATTTAGTTTATGGCACCGATGTTTAAGCCTCGGTCCACGCTTGTATCGCACTGTACTCAATTTTACTTTATGTCTCGAAGGACCAAAATGTACATTTAATAAATTAAAGTACACACACTTTGAGTAATTTTTAGCTACTGATTTTATTTCAAATAATGTTGTGTTTTTATACAAAAATATTTTAAGACTAATTTCTACATCAAGGTTAAAATATTATGATTTTAGTGGACTGTATTACATTTGTCAAAAAAGGTTAAAAAAGGTTAAAAAAAGGACGGAAGTCCCAACACTTGGGATTTTCCTCCTATTGTTTTTATGAATATATTTTAGTTTAATAATTTAAATACGGTTGCTAAAAAATGTTACTATTTATCTATATTTTTCTTTAGTACATAATTCTAAGAATTTAGGTGATGATATAAACTATAATAATTAAATTTATGGTATAAATTCCTGTTCATGATTGAACATTCTGCCGGAGGTCAAAACTCATGTTCGTGATTGAACACTTCGTATTATTGAATTATCACAATTGAAGTACGATCCATTGTAAATCGCATAAACATTCATGATTAAAGCAAAAGCAATTGACACTTAAAGATTGAAATTATATATCTAATACGGAAATATGTACATATTTACGTCAACAATTTTGATAAGCAAGTACCCGTATATTTAATATGCATTGTGTAGAAGATGTAAATGCCCCTCCTACACATTCGTATATCTTATAGAGTACTAAAGCCTAATTCAAGCGACAGTCCAGTCATTGGTTACTTGAACTTTGATAAAATCAAGAATTTTCATTTCATTTCTTCAATATACCAGTACTGCGAGATCATCGGCGATGTCACCATCGGTTGAATATAATACAAAGTATACAGAAATAGAACTATTCAAAATATGCGGCTCATTTATTGCTAAATTGAAATTAACATAATTCTTTTAAATGACAAATTGACAATGACATTTCTCACATGTGAGAAATTTTAAATTTAATTCAATCTTTGTGGATGTTTAACATTATATTTCATTGTAAATTCACGATTGCTTTAAGTATGCAATACCAAGGAAACTCTGGTGTCATAAAGAAATCAAATAAACTTACGAGGGTCACTATTTATATTTGGAGCCTAATAATAAAAAAATACTCACTTTTCGTTAAAAATTGCTTTATGGTTTCTCGAAGTATTATCCTTTATGATTAATACACTTTTTCATGCGT
Source organism: Teleopsis dalmanni (assembly GCF_002237135.1). Taxonomy (NCBI): domain Eukaryota; kingdom Metazoa; phylum Arthropoda; class Insecta; order Diptera; family Diopsidae; genus Teleopsis; species Teleopsis dalmanni. The sequence continues at coordinate 117,785,379 of NC_051847.1, forward strand.
TCAAACCATTTGCCAAAGCATTTTTTTCAATCCTCCTCAGACACCTCCAAAACATGCTTTTTAAATGCAACAACGACTTCTTCCACCGACGAAAATCATTATTCACGCAATTTACGAGTATTCTTGAGATTCGGGAACAAGAAGAAGTCATTGGTTGCCAAATCAGTATCCAAACTGTACGGCGGATGACTCATAATTTCGATTTTTTGAATGTTCAAATAATCGGTTGTTAAACGATATGTGTAAGCACTTGCATTGTTTTGTTGGAGATGGAAAATGAGCAGACGGTGCTTGTTTGTTTTCCATATTCCGTTTGTTTCACTGAAGACTTCGGGTAAACAAATCGTTGTATATCATTTGGAATTAACCGTTTTACATTCCTGTAATGATACAGTTTTTATATGATCAGTTTACCCGAAAAAACAAGCGATCATTTGTTTCCAAGCGCTTCGAGCGCAAACAACATTTGTTGGATTTGGTTCATCTTGAAACACTCATACAGTCGATTGCTGTTTACGATCATGAATATATCCGGCTTATACGCATATATTCATAATTGGTCACCTGTTACAATCGTATATACGTCTTTTGATGCACTGCCATTGTTCTTCTTGAACATTTGTGTGAACCAATCGACACGAACATGTTATTGAGATTTTGTCAAATTATGGGAACAAACCTTTCTCACGGCTAAATGATCGTGCAATATTTTAAATACGAGTAAGCTGGTGGTATTAATGCCTTATCAGTTTTTGCACAGCATCAATGTTTCCTGGTTGTACCATTTGAAAGTCGTAATAAATCATCGCATGAAAATTTTCTCGTGTTAATCCCAATTTTTCGGGAACACTCAATTTACAAATCACTGTAAATAACACATTTAACGCTGCTTTGACAAAAAATCTAAAGTAGGTTATGTTTAATAATGTCAAATATTCGTATAGAAACGTCAGATGGCATCTGACAACAATCAGTGTTGCCAGGACTCAAAATATAAATAGTATCCCTCGTATAAAAAAGGTTAAATTCTTTGAGTTAAAATCTCAAATCTTAATTATTTTGCATTAAGAGCCTCTCTATTTAATATATGTGTCCTTATATGTCCTATTTACCTATTTAGGTAAATAAGTTTGGATATTAATTTTTTTTAAAGAATATTTTTTTGGAAAAATTGTCATAACTCTTAAAGAAAAACAATTTTTCTCAAAATTTTTGTAAATTAGCATAATACCGGAAACTCAATTATATACGATCATATCTATCATGCACCATTTTTCTCTCATTGCCATTTGAAGTAGGTAACCTTCTACTTGACTTAAGAAATCTCAGACATTTTTTAATTATTACTTATATACTTTAATATATTGATTTTGTTGCTATAAATATATAAATAAAAGCTAATTAAATAATTAAAATATTTCATACATGAAATACCCAAAATAACTAAATAAAATATATTTGTTAATAATAATGCATTATTACTTCATGAAATTGTTAAAAAATTTAAGGACATATTTTTGTAAAAATTGATTATTAATTTGGAAACACTGTTTCACAGAAAATATTCACAATTGACAGCGGAGATATTTATTAAACCAATTGAAATAAACATTGGTGTCCATGGTTCGTGAGAATACTGGAATCACTAACTCATAATTTTTCAAAGTAACCTTTTCTTAAAAACCCTAAAATCAATGGACAAACAATTTACAACAGCTTCAGATTATTGTAGAACATTATTGTAAAATAATCCTGTAATTATCCAGCACGGTTGTGTAATCTCACTTCTTTGGATTATTTTTAAGGGATATATATATTGAGATCACTTAGAAATTAACATTTGCAGATTTATACGAGCTCAGCTCGTAGAAAATTTGATTTCCAGATTGTGTTTCATTCAACTCAGACATATAAATGGCTTACAATTAAATTTTATGTTAAGACACTTTCAGAACATTACCATGTTTTCGATGGGTTTTATTTCACTTGCAAAATCAAAACTCTAAAATAACACTCTTTATATGAAATTGTATAAATAAAAGCATATAGTACAGTAGACGCTCAAAAATTAAAATTTTGTGGGTGATTCTAATTTCTAAATGAAAATAATTTCTTTTATGGAATGTTATGCCATAATTCTGATTTTTTCCTAAACCGCTAGATAGATTTATATTATATATATTATACGTAGTTTCTATAATAAAACTACCATTTATTAGCTATACAATTTCTATTTCAAGTCAATATTTATGGATGCCACCATATCACTATTGAATTTTGTGCTAAAGAGTTTTTTCGATCAGCATCATATTTTACTATACAATCTTTATATAAAGATTAACTTAACGTAGGCTTTAACATTTGTATTAAGTTTTAATATTTAGGATTGGCATCATAAAAAAGACTTGTTAGATTTGTTAATTTTCTCTTAAAGTGATGTGCATGATTATTATGATATGTAATCTCTAACAACTTTATTCAACGTGAATATTTAGAGTTAAAAGAATTTTTTTACAAGCAAATTTGCCGTAAGTGTTCGATATGATTCCTTAATCGTAGATCGTAAAATATTGCAAACTGCTTTTTGAATCTATCTTCCTCTTTCTCTCTCTCCCTCTTTCTCTCTCTCCCTTTTTCTCTCTCCCTCTTTCTCTCTCTCCCTTTTTCTCTCTCTCTCCCCCTCTTTCTCTCTCTTTCCCTCTCTCTCTCCCCCTCTTTCTCTCTCTCTTTCTCTCTCTCTTTCTCTCTCTCTCCCTCTTTCTCTCTCTCTCCCTCTTTCTCTCTCTCCCCCTCTTTCTCTCTCTCCCTCTTTCTCTCTCTCCCTCTTTCTCTCTCCCCCATTTTCGCCCTTTCTCTCTCTATCACCAGATATTATATTATCATAACATCAATTTAAGCTATTGCCTTCTTTTAGATGTTGTTGGTATATTATTGAAACCTTATACCTTATTTTATCTGGTATATCTTGTTTTTATTAAAATATATAATGGATTTATTGATCAGAAATTTTATTAATAGCAACAAGGACGTGGTATCACAAGAATGATAAAGGTTTGTATTAAGACCTCGAAAGCTATGAGTAACGCTTTGCTGACACCTTATACCTCTCCTACCATCATTTATTTTTATTTTAATTTCGGCTTTTTTTTTTGTCTAAATAAATTATCAATGATTATTTGTAAGAATATATTTGTATGGATATTGTTAATAATCGTATGAGACACATATGGTATAAATAAGTTTAGAGTGTGTTATGTGTCGAAGTTGACTGTAAGTAGGGTGCCGAAAAAGCAACCTGTTACTCACTCGATAAAATAATTCATATTCATTCAGTCGTCACTAAGAATCATGCTATTTGCGTTAATATGCAATTGTAAATATAAAATTATATAAAAAATGTGGATACTGTTTTTGTTTTGTTGTGGCTGCTTTTGTGAAAATACAAAATAGTTTGTCAGCAACATAGGTATCACATGCAGGAGGGAAGGAAGTTGACTTACTTCTGCCTCAAATGCTGAATATTCGTACAATTATTTATTTATTCAATTATTTTTGATTAAGAACCAAAAAAAAATTGTAAATATTTGGATTAGCATAAATATATAACAAATAAAAGTTTATAGATAATCAACTTCATGATTTAATCAATTTCAATAATTTTGTTCTCAGTGAAGTGAAATTCACTGTATCTCAACTAATTTTACTGCTAATGCAATTTAATAAAATCTAAAATATTCAATGAAATAATTTTGCATTTTATAGTGAAACGCAAATAAATTGAAGTGCCAACATGCATTATATAAAGTCAATGAATCTTGTTTGATAAGCTTTTAATTATAATATAATAAATATATACAACAAGTATATATGAAGGCATGCGTATGTATATTTTAATTTGATTTAAGTATCTCTTATCTGTGTTATATGAAAACTGTGTTAACTGTAAGAGTTAGAGGTGATTCACCTTTGGAATTTGTACTTCTCAGTGCCAAGATGAATTGTATTTTATGCACTCAATTTAAAACAATAATAAATAAGCTCTGACAATAAATATTTTATATATATTAAACAAATAAAAATATGTATATAACTAAAATTAAATGCAATATTAAAGCACTTCTGTTTTTCTTCATTTCATTACAGGTCCAATATTTAATATATTATTCATATAAATTAGTTAAATATTCACGATGAGTTTCTAGTGAAGTAAACCATTTCATATTCACTAAATCACTATAATAATGTATAGAATACTTAGTATGATGCACTGAAAATGGATAGCTTCTATGTCGGGAGTAATCAACTGTCTAAAGATCAACAACTACTACAAAAACAACATCAGTCGATAGGAAATACTTTACGCACGAGTAGATCGCCATCGACCACACGCAGTTCCGAACAAAGTAATTACAATATTTTTATTTATAATTTATTATATTTCATATATTATAGGATAGCTTTAGCTCTTCATTTAACATAAATACTACAATAATATGCGAATAAATTTCAATTTTATACAAAACAAATTAATTCAAAAAAAAAAGCAGAAAAATACATATCAATTTATTTAACAATAATATTATTATTTATTTGTGTCAGCCTTGAGTCGTCTTCAAAATCAATTTGCTTTAAAAGGCAGCATACACAATAAAATCCATAGTACAACAAAATTTAAAATAGTTCTACAACTATACAAAAATACTTATTGTAATTTTATTATTCTGTTTATTCAGTTTCTGTTTAAACTGAATTAATATATCAATATTTGCAATTTGCAATATTCTGTCTGCAATTTCATGTCTCTTTCTAAAGATTCCTTTCTGCAATTTTATGTTCTCCCTACTGAAAATCTGGGTCCTATCAAATTACCGTAAAACATGGGGAACGTTTATATATGGTTAGTATATTTATCACTCTTCTTTATATTATCTGACTTATGATTTAATGTTCGCATTAAATATCAGATTTAATCATTAACTACATATGACTAGTTTAGTGTACCAAGAGAAGAGTTCTGGTGGCTTTGCTTATCCTTATATTTTTGATGTTAATCAAAGAGCACACTCTCTAGTAATTGGGTACGACAACTTGAGTGGGACTTCTTTTATGCCTACTGTTAAAGTAATTGGTGAGGAAGGGAAAACTAAATTGTTGCTCAACTAAATCTGCTTTGTTATTGTGTAACACTCACCATAAGATTCTTATACATTGAAACTGCTTGCTTCTTGAAATGTCAATTGAACAAACCCACCAATACGGTTATGAATGACTTAATCCATTTTATCAACTTGACACAATAGGATTTTAGATCAGCACAAAGGTATTTTTATTCAAAATTGCTAATAGTCAATAAAGTGACTTAAAAATTTACAGAACTGCTTGAGATGTGAATCCATCTCGTCTTTCAGAATAGCGGTACTAATACCATCTGGCTATATATCTGTGTTAATGAAAAGTTGATCGATATTATGAATATAATAATCATATTATGCTTTTCTTTATTTCTTTTTATAATTGAGATATTGTATTTTAAATTAAATAATATAATATATCTAGAACATAGAGGACTAAATTCTTTAAATCTAGTCTCTTTAACTTTTTAACGGCAAAAACCGTTATACCGTAATCTAATTACGGTGTTATAATGTAAGATATGGCTAAACATAGTTCAATTTCTGTTAACCATTTATTAGTTTATGCTATCTATATTTAAACAATTTATATTCAATTTTTATTTTATAAATTTTTTTTCTTGTTTCGTTTGCAAAACACAATCACGTGCGCACATACATATTTACACACACGCTTCTGCCTACAAATGCTACGCCTTCATTTGCATGTCTTCTACTGCTTTTCGCAATACATTAATAAAGAAAAGTAACTATAACGAGAACAGGACACCAGTTACATGCTTTAAAAAACTACATCTAAAGCACATTATAACAAATCTTATAAAAACCTTAGTTAAAGGATTATAAAAACCCGTTAATTGACAAGGCTCCTACTTTTTACTTCCTTTTTTAAACTACGGCACATAAAAATTCACAATCATGACGCAAATGAAATATTCCATAGTGTCCAGAGAGCGAGATCAACGTGTTGAAAGTTCGGAACCGGCAATTACTGGTAGTATAGGAGGTGGTAGTGTGAGCAGTGGTGGAATTGTAGGCACATCTGTCGCTACATTTCGTGGCTTCCGAAGTCACAGTCCTTCAAATCGGAGAAGTCGGGAACGAAATCGTAGAGAATTTAACCGCACACATGGTTCGGATCAAGGTGGTTTGTTAGCTTATAGCGGTATGGGTGGTGGATTACTAAGTGATATAAGTGCAATGGACAGTGGTGGTAGTGGTAGTGGTGTGACTATAGAAGATTCACGTTTATCAGGTGTGTTAAAAAAAATATTCAAAACATTTAGATTATTATTTATAATACTAATAATTTGCTAAATGTACTTATAGGCAATGAAGATCTTTGCTATCAATCATTTGCATCAGATGACGTCGATGGTAATCCGCCCAGTTCTTTAGCTGACAACAATAAAAAACATCATCGCCATCATGAACGCACTTCAAGCCTACAAGCAATTGATCGGCTTAACACAAAAATTCAATGTACAAAAGAGTCCATAAGAAAGGAGCAAACTGCCAGGGATGGTAAGTAATATATAATATTTTTAATTTAATATAAACAACTGTTATATGTATAGGTGTATCAGAGTAGGACATTTAAAGAACTTCAAGTTTCGAGAAATTACTTAGAAACTAGCATTAAAAATAATACCAGTTAGAAGAAATTTTATTATTTAAAACATAGAAAATATTTTTTATAGTACATTTTATCGTTCGTGTAGATCTCATAAACGAGATGATGTGCTAAATGTCGCCTTCAGACTTCTTAAGAACGACAACTTTGTTGTAGTCCAACTTTGGATTCATAGTAAAAGTAAAATTTTACTGCTATTATAGTTGAAATTGATATTAAGATCCTTAATTGCTAATTTTTACACTAGAACTATCTCGACCAGATAAGATCTCGGGTCAATACACATCACTGAATAGATTGCATGGCCGTAGAAATAAATACATATGTTCATAATTTTACCAGAGAAAAATAAAAATACGGCGATAATGTTAAATTTAATATTTTTAATTCTTCATTAATTTATCTTTTATAGTTCTATTAATATCAACATTATTAAAATTAGTTGTTACCATATGTAAAATATTTTATTTGATGACTATATGTGATGACTAATGGCACTGGATACGAGTTTTTGGAACCAGTTCTACAAAGAAATATGTATTAAAGTCATTCTCAATTAAATAAATTAACGTGAAGTGTAATCAATTATTTAAAACATTTTAATTCATTAATTTGGGATTCCATAAAAAACAAATGATATAATGTTATCAAAATACAACAAAGGAAGATTTGCTTAATTGTGGTAGATTAAAAACGTGGACCGTGCTTTTTACAGCCCTTGTTTTACGTCATAAGAATCATATATGAATATAAAATATTTGAAAAAAGCATTTTTTAGAAAATAATACTTATGTTTCAGAAAATATCTAATCATTACAATCAATAACAGCGTAACTAAAAGAACTGTTTGATATTATAGATTTAAAGAAAGTGCCTAACAACTTTCCTTACAACTTTTTCTCCAAATATTAACTTATAACTATAATTTAAT
>NC_051847.1:117793174-117802667 GCF_002237135.1 Teleopsis dalmanni
AAAATCTAAACAAATTATATTTTTTAATTTTAAAACACAAACAGTTATATTTCTAACTTTCTAATTTTTAAGTGTTGTACTAAATACAATAGTAACCTAATTTCTGCACATACAGGGTTTAAACATTTGGCCTCATAATTATCTCATTTTATACAACTCATTCAATCTTCACTTTTACTGACTAATATAACTTGTCAAGAAGATAAATGTAACTAAACATTTCTCAGAAAAGCAGTAGGTGAAGTTAAGTTTTCTTCATGTGTTTTTTAATGAACTCATAAAATAACATTTTTTACTTTTCACATATTCTGTTAAAGCTCTGTGAGACGGATTGATTTAGTCATGTCTGTCTATCTACAATATTTGGCTTTTACTCTGCAAATAGTCTTTCATTTGCTTAAACTATGAAAAATTGTTTGGACTTTCTAAGCAAAACTTATTGACCTCTGATTTTGGAAAATAATCCTGGTATGCTAAAGAATATGTATTGAAAATAAGTATTTATTTAAATATAAAAGAAGATATTCTGATAAAAGCACCGATAGATTATTTGATAGTCAGTATCAAAGTAAATTCATGGTCAATAAACTAGGCAAAAACGGAATGTCAGTTACTCGTATATTTAAGGTCCAATCTTTCTGAAGGATGTACATTCCTATTTCGTATAATTGACCACGTAAAATATAAACAAAATGCTATTTAAATGTTAAATTGAAGAAGTTACAAATGAATTAAAATTAATAAAAAATAATTTGAACTTTATTATAGTTTTTTACTGGGCATTGATAATATTATTATTATTTTATCCATACTAATATTATGTGTTTTAAGTTTTTATCTATTTTTTAGCTTTTTTAGTTATTTTTGCTGTGTGCCATTGACCTTATAAATCATATTTAGCATAACAGTAGAAACAATAGTCTCCCATTATTGTAAATTTTTCTTGTTAAATGATCAACAAACCCTTTGTACCTTACACTAAGAATATACAATCTTCATATTATATGCATATTATATGAAACAACTATTACAATTTGTATGAACTGATACCTAAAATACATATTTTTTGAAAACAATTTTTCAATAAAACTAGAGGTAAACATCTTTTCTCTTATGCCAGACAAATAGCGCAAATAAAACCATAGTAATTTGCAAGAGAATAGGGTTGTTAGGAGAATAGGGAATGTATTATATTGTAAGTGTAATATTACATTTGATTAGTTTACATTAGCGTCGTCGTAGACTTTCTAATTTGATAGCCAACACACAAGGTCGAAATGTCTCGTTGCGGTACCACATAATTCCAGTAGGATCCTTAAAAACGGCACAACATGAAATATTCCCCAGCTGATAATAATATATTGTTGTCATTGTGTAATCCCTTAGAAGAATGACATCCTCAAGGACCTCAAGATTGATCCAATCAAACAATACATAAAAGATAGAGCCCTGAAATTATTTGCGAAATCTGACAGACTTACCAACACCGCGTTATTAAATCTCAGAATGGTTACAGGCTCCTCGGGGAGTTATGCAGATCTGAGGTCAATTATTGCTTAGTCTGATTAAATGATAAACAATAATCCAGTCAAGTTGTAGAGAGGGATTTTGAAGAAACTTCGCAGTTAATAGAGAGTAAAAGTGCTCACAAGTGCACTGACTCAACTAGCTTCAACATAATAATAAAACGATCAGTGTATGTCAGATTGAAATTTAGAACCCATATATAATTATTACAGAGCTATATAGAATTGCTATCAGTGAATGCTCAATATACTGATGTGAAAGGTGTTAAAGCTTTAACAAAACCAAACCATTCCTTGCTATTCCGGAACAATTTACATTAAAAAAAACAATTTATTTTTTCTTCTGTCGTTGAGGAGAATGAACAATTTTATGGTATGCCATTTAAACATCAGGCAGAACCAAGCCCATAAAGATGCCATAAACTTGCAACTATTTTTCCATTATTTATGACATTTTAATATTTATTGACATGCTTCTCCCGTTAGGAAAATAAAGCTCCTTAACAATACACCGTTACACCGTGCTGCTCCCTTTGTTTCATACCGCATTCATGTCATTCCGTTGTATCTCAGTAACTGTTACCCGGTATATGAGTATTTGCAAAATGTATCTGTATATATATATATATGTATATACATTCTTCTCTTTAAACTTTAAGTATCATTTTATTGTGTGAGTTCTCTGCAAATTTCCCTGCACATAATGTAAAGGAAAATGACTCATGTTTTTTCAGGGTTTGTTGCACTTGATTTAGCTTTCCGCTTTTGAAAAGTAAATAACCTACATTTTCGCTTTTGATCACAAGTGGAAAATTTATGCTAAATATTAAAAATAATATTAAAAGCACTTGAAATACTCTATTTTAGTTTTTCATAATTTATAAAAAGACTATTTTTATTTGTGAATTTGACAAATTTACACACGTGGTTTGCATAAATCGAGTTCTTGCTCTTTTTACATTAGAATCGTCAATCAAGAAACCAAATTTAATTCTATACAGAACTTATCTTATAGTTGAAATACACATTTGGTTCCTTTTAATGTTCATAATTGTTATAATTATCAATTTCATATCACTTCAGTATCGAATTGTAATCTGCTTTTTTATAGCTTTTTCAACCGAGATAATAATACCAAGAATGCCCATTGAGTATATTTAGCTGCTCGTATTTAAACTTAATCTAATATACTCGTATATTTATTGACTCATTTAAATTTAATTTATTTATTAAATAAATAAATAAATTATAAATACGAAAAATATTTACCTTTACGATTTATTTCCGATTAACTCATAAAACTTTCCAAAGACTTTGGAACCCTGACAATTCTTCTTTTCTTTTGCCATTTCTTTTTTTTAAAGTTCAAATGACTTAATAACCTTACATGTGCCTTTATCTAACTTAACTATGATAGATAGAAATTAAGAATAAGCATAACAATAAAAAAAAATTAATTAAAATTAAATACAAATATACGCGTATATACATTATTGTATATATCAAATAATATTAAACGTTATCACCTGAAGGTCGTTCATCAAGTTACAAATATCCAAACGACTGGCAACTACAATACTTAAAAGGTGGATAAGTTGCGTGCCAAGTACTTTTGTGCTTAAATCGCAGCACATAAGAATAATGTATACATATATTATATTAACAAAGATACATACGTTAACGTTGAACTTGGCATATATATTCATTTCTATTAGGTCTTATACTATACACTTTATAATGTACAAGCATTATTTACGTAGCGTGCAGCTTTCATATGCAAGACATGCAAAAAATATTTATTTCAAAGCATGAAATTTATACAATCAACCGTACTAGCAACTCTGATTGTTATCTACAACTTTTCATCAAAATCAGGGTAAATATTGTATTAACTAGTTTAATTATATAACGCAAGTACACACTTCACTCAGATAAGATTTATAATTTCTTTGTATGGTTGATTCAGGTTTAATTCAGATTAAATTCCGTTTGTTTTGGTACTTCTTGATACTAGTGAAAATAAGTCCGAGTATTGTGGATGTGCAATTAAATAATAAAATAATATTTTAGAGGTATAAGGACAATGACTCCACAAATATATGAATCCTTTTCAATCAAGAATATGACAAGAAAAAGTAAAAAATTTAAAATTAAAAATGAACTAAAACTATATTACAGATATAGTTTTATTTATATATCTATATAAATAAATAACTATAACTATAAAAATATTTTTTATTCATATTTAATTACATGAATTTTTTTTCCAATACTTCAAATTTCATATTCAAGTGTAAGTTTTTGCAATAGAATCAGCTGATGTTTTGGCGAATTGAAAAAAAAAATATGATCAGACTTGAGTTACCGTATGTTTCAACTCTCTGTACCTAAATAGTCAGCATCGACCCTTGAGCTTGAGATTATTACAGATAAATCTCAGGTGGGCAGCCAATTTGTTAGGGGATTTGGAGGTATTGGAGGAATATTACGTTATAAAGTGGACTTCCAGAGTATGCAATTAGATGACATCGATAATGAATGTTTCGACTTAGATGACTACTAGATAAATTGATTTTACTTTATTTTTGTTTTGTTTTTTATTTTTATACTTGCCATATTTTCTTCACTTTCCTCTATTTTCCTTGTCACGTATTAACCAATAAGACATATTTTTAGTTGTCTTCTGGAATAGTCTGTGCTGTACCCGAAAATCTTCATGGTTTCGAGTCATATTCATTTTTACAACGAATATAATGCATATTAATCTTTGTGATTTGACATATTTCATAATACAAATATCTTCTTCATTTGCCAATATTGTTAGTTATAAAATGTTATTTTCTATTTTCAAAAATATTCTACCATTAAATCGACTTTCTACTTTTTAACCGTCTATGTTGATATGGAAGTATTGCGACTATATAGGACTACCGCATTTTAACCTAAGTTGTTAATAGGATTTTGCATATGATATAAAAAGCTGATGACATTGTTGGCACTATAGTTAGAATAATTTGTAAGTTATAGGTTATTTGAACGAGATTTCCATCCAAATCTAATTAATCTGTGAATAAGGCAAATACTAAAAAGTGTAAAAATAATTTAAATTTAAATATTCAAATTTTAAATCATTTTAAACCATAAATTTACATACTACGAAACCATCATATATTTTGCATGAGTAATTACTTGACAGTTGGACCATTATGTCGGTTAGGTCAAATTCCCAACTACTGGGAATCAAAGCTTAAACAACGGTATGTTTCTGTTGAGCATCAAAAATATATAATAGCTTAAATCATATAACAGTTACATCAAATGAGCAAAACATTGCAAAAGATACTTTGTAAAATTTGATATTTGAGTGTTAACAGTATGCAAAATAAAAAAGCACACAGTCCACTATATCTATTTGATTGCAATTGATTATTAACATTAAATAAACTTATTTTGACAAATAAATATTAGTCATATAAAATCGTTATTGCAGTTTTGTATTGATTAGTTCATTTATATCTTAAACCATCAAACTCCTAGCAGTAAATCGTGCTATACATTGTTATAAAACAACCGGTAGTCCTAACAAGTGCACCTCTTTTTGGCTTTAATAACCTAAAAATAACTAATAAATTATTAAATTAACCGAAATTAATATCTATTAATTTTTTTTATTATATAATAATCTGGATTTATCATTATATATTACACTTAGACATATCGAACCCCTTTTACATATTTTCATATGCATTTTGTATCTCAACACAACAGAACATAGAGTCAATAATAGTATACATATAAATACATTGTTTCAACTATAGTTTTTTACTATAAAAATTAATGCATTAGTAAATACAATCTCCGTATATAAATTTTTACAATACCTGAAACAATTTCTTCTGATTTACGATTAACATTTATTATTTACATATTAACTATTTAAAAAATAATTAAACTACAAATTTCAGACTATTATAGCGACAATAAGATATTATTTTGATTGAGAAGGGCACAGCACGATGAACAATAAAGATAGTGGCGTATAACTTTGAATTAATTTTAAACCAACTCTCTCTCATAAATAAGTATATGTCCTTAGATTAAGTAAATATTGTTATGTGCAAAATTATTAAACAGTTATAGATTATGTGACCCAAGCATTCCGGAATAAAGAATGCAGGGATTTTGTTTACTTACAGAGAATACTACGTGCTTTGGATAATACGATGTAATTCACCCTTTAAACAAAATCACTAGATACATTTTTTATATATAGTCTCAATATAGTATACTATTGTATTCTTTAAACTTGTAAGCACTTTACAGTTTAGTGATGCTGTAATATCACATAATAGACGCCTATCAAATCAATTCAAGACTCAAGTTCAAGTTCAGGTATGTTGAAATGACACATGATAAAAGAATGACTTTAAATGATAAGAATCTATCAAATCTTTTTAATTCAGTTAAGAGAAATTATTATTTTTGAAATAGCATTACTTTCCCATAATGCTATTACAAGTGAGTAGACCGATTATAGAGTGGTAAAAATTTTATTGAAGATATTTATATATGAGTATACTTGCATTACGCATATCAACAGTTTTCAAAATAATTATATTTTATTGTATTTCTTATTGTCAAAAACAAAATTGAGTAATTTTCAGGAAATTATAATATTTTGTCATTATTATTGCTTTAGTAATATAACAACAGACAAAATATCGACAGTACAACAGCGGTTTTGTTTGTCTTTTCAAGACATCAAGTGTCAAGTATGACTAAGATTATTGAAATTAATCATATTGTTTCAATTCAGGTACAAAATATACAGTCGTGTATATAGATATATATCTAACAAAAAAAAATTTAAGTGACAATAAAATGCATTATGTGTTCATTACTTCGTATTATTGAATTATCACAATTGAAGTATGATCCATTGTAAATCGCATAAACATTCATGATTAAAGCAAAAGCAATTGACACTTAAAGATTGAAATTATATATCTAATACGGAAATATGTACATATTTACGTCAACAATTTTGATAAGCAAGTACCCGTATATTTAATATGCATTGTGTAGAAGATGTAAATGCCCCTCCTACACATTCGTATATCTTATAGAGTACTAAAGCCTAATTCAAGCGACAGTCCAGTCATTGGTTACTTGAACTTTGATAAAATCAAGAATTTTCATTTCATTTCTTCAATATACCAGTACTGCGAGATCATCGGCGATGTCACCATCGGTTGAATATAATACAAAGTATACAGAAATAGAACTATTCAAAATATGCGGCTCATTTATTGCTAAATTGAAATTAACATAATTCTTTTAAATGACAAATTGACAATGACATTTCTCACATGTGAGAAATTTTAAATTTAATTCAATCTTTGTGGATGTTTAACATTATATTTCATTGTAAATTCACGATTGCTTTAAGTATGCAATACCAAGGAAACTCTGGTGTCATAAAGAAATCAAATAAACTTACGAGGGTCACTATTTATATTTGGAGCCTAATAATAAAAAAAATACTAACTTTTCGTTAAAAATTGCTTTATGGTTTCTCAAAGTATTCTCCTTTATGATTAATACACAAACCATTTGCCAAAGCATTTTTTCCAATCCTCCTCAGACACCTCCAAAACATGCTTTTTAAATGCAACAACGACTTCTTCCACCGACGAAAATCATTATTCACGCAATTTACGAGTATTCTTGAGATTCGGGAACAAGAAGAAGTCATTGGTTGCCAAATCAGTATCCAAACTGTACGGCGGATGACTCATAATTTCGATTTTTTGAATGTTCAAATAATCGGTTGTTAAACGATATGTGTAAGCACTTGCATTGTTTTGTTGGAGATGGAAAATGAGCAGACGGTGCTTGTTTGTTTTCCATATTCCGTTTGTTTCACTGAAGACAAATCGTTGTATATCATTTGGAATTAACCGTTTTACATTCCTGTAATGATACAGTTGTTATGTGATCAGTTTTCCCGAAAAAACAAGCGATCATTTATTTCCAAGCGCTTCGAGCGCAAACATTTGTTGGATTTGGTTCATCTTGAAACACTCATACAGTCGATTGCTGTTTACGATCATGAATATATCCGGCTTATACGCATATATTCATAATTGGTCACCTGTTACAATCGTATATACGTCTTTTGATGCACTGCCATTGTTCTTCTTGAACATTTGTGTGGACCAATCGACACGAACATGTTATTGAGATTTTGTCAAATTATGGGAACAAACCTTTCTCACGGCTAAATGATCGTGCAATATTTTAAATACGAGTAAGCTGGTGGTATTAATGCCTTATCAGTTTTTGCACAGCATCAATGTTTCCTGATTGTACCATTTGGAACTCATAATAAATCATCGCACGAAAATTTTCTCGAGTTAATCGCAATTTTTCGAGAACACTCAATTTACAAATCACTGTAAAAAACACATTTAACGCTGTTTTGACAAAAAATCTAAGGTAGGTTATGTTTAATAATGTCAAACATTCGTATAGAAACGTCAGATGACATCTGACAACAATCAGTGTTGCCAGGACTAAAAATATAAATAGTGTCCCTCGTATAAAAAAGGTTCAATTCTTTAAGTTAAAATCTCAAATCTTAATTATTTTGCATTAAGAGCCTCTCTATTTAATATATGTGTCCTTATATGTCCTATTTACCTATTTAGGTAAATAGGTTTGGATATTGATTTTTTTTAAAGAATATTTTTTTGGAAAAATTGTCATAACTCTTAAAGAAAAACAATTTTTCTCAAAATTTTTGTAAATTAGCATAATACCGGAAACTCAATTATATACGATCATATCTATCATGCACCATTTTTCTCTCATTGCCATTTGAAGTAGGTAACCTTCTACTTGACTTAAGAAATCTCAGACATTTTTTAATTATTACTTATATACTTTAATATATTGATTTTGTTGCTATAAATATATAAATAAAAGTTAATTAAATAATTAAAATATTTCATACATGAAATACCCAAAATAACTAAATAAAATATATTTGTTAATAATAATGCATTATTACTTCATGAAATTGTTAAAAAATTTAAGGACATATTTTTGTAAAAATTGATTATTAATTTGGAAACACTGTTTCACAGAAAATATTCACAATTGACAGCGGAGATATTTATTAAACCAATTGAAATAAACATTGGTGTCCATGGTTCGTGAGAATACTGGAATCACTAACTCATAATTTTTCAAAGTAACCTTTTCTTAAAAACTCTAAAATCAATGAACAAACAATTTGCAACAGCTTCAGATTATTGTAGAACATTATTGTAAAATAATGATCCTGTAATTATCCAGCACTAATCTCACTTTCTTTCAGCTCGTAGAAAATTTGATTTCCAGATTGTGTTTCATTCAACTCAGACATATAAATGGCTTACAATTAAATTTTATGTTAAGACACTTTCAGAACATTACCATGTTTTCGATGGGTTTTATTTCACTTGCAAAATCAAAACTCTAAAATAACACTCTTTATATGAAATTGTATAAATAAAAGCATTATGTAAAATATTCTTTTATGGAATGCTTATGCCATAATTCTGATTTTTTCCTAAACCACTAGATAGATTTACATTATATATATTATACGTAGTTTCTATAATAAAATTACCAATTATTAGTTATACGATTTCTATTTCAAGTCAATATTTATGGACGCCGCCATGTCACCCATCGAATTTTGTGCTAAAGAGTTTTTTCGATCGGCATCTTATTTTACTATACAATCTTTATATAATGATTAACGCAACGTAAGCTTTAACATTTCTATTAAGTTTTAATATTTAGGATTGGCATCATAAAAAAGACTTGTTAGATTTGTTAATTTTCTCCTAAACTTTATTCAACGTGAATATTTAGAGTTAAAAGAATTTTTTTTACAAGCAAATTTGCCGTGAGTGTTC
>NC_051847.1:117802767-117811014 GCF_002237135.1 Teleopsis dalmanni
GTTATAAAAAAAAGATATTGGATATTTGGACTTAAAAACTTGATTAAGAAATGTATACGTGAATGTGTAAGGTGCACCCGTTATAAAGCATTAAAGCAGAAGCAGCTTATGGGTGATTTACCAGAATATAGGGTCAATGTGTCTGCTCCGTTCGCTCATTGTGGAGTAGATTACGCTGGACCATTGCTAATAAAATGTTCTAAAGGGCGAGGCCAAAAAACTTTTAAAGGGTACGTAGCGGTATTTGTATGTATGGCAACTAAAGCTTTGCATTTAGAGTTGGTAAGTGACATGACATCAGACTCATTTCTGGCGGCGCTGAAGCGATTGTTTGCACGCAGAGGCAAATGTTCACATGTATACTCAGACAACGGTACTAACTTCGTTGGAGCATCCAAAAAATTAGATAAGGATTTACAACAGGCTATTAAAAGCAATGTGAGTGCAGTTTGTGCATTGGAAGCAGAAATGGCATTTCATTCCACCGGCAAGTCCTCATTTTGGAGGTTTATGGGAGTCGGCCGTGAAGTCAATAAAACACCACTTGAAAAGAGTTGTTGGCGAAAATAAACTTACTTATGAGGAGTTAAGCACACTTCTAACTCAAATTGAGGGCATACTTAATTCACGACCGCTTTGTGCAAATGTTGACGACAATGATATATTAACTCCAGGTCATTTTTTAATTGGGCATGCTATCATTGACTATCCAGAAGCAGTAGATGATATGAACATATCTTCATTAAATCGTTGGAAGATAATTCAAGCAATGAAGAAACATTTTTGGAAACGATGGAAGGAAGAATATTTAACGAATCTTCAGCAGAGGTACAAATGGAAAGGGGTTCAAGCAAATATTAAGTGGTAATAGTGAAGAATGAGGAAACATATCCAGGAAGATGGCCTCTTGGAAAGATAATTGACGTTCATCCTGGAAAAGATAATCTGGTGAGAGTAGTATCGGTAAAAACTCAGAACGGCACAATAAAACGTCCGATTCAGAAATTATGTGTATTGGAAGGCGTACACGAACGAATACATGTTGCTGAGAATAAGACGATAAATGTTATTAAACGAAATTGGAATGTAGAATTTGGCCGCTGGCAGAATGTTCAATCACGAACAGGAGTTTTGACCTCCGGCAGAATGTTCAATCATGAACAGGAATTTATACCATAAATTTAATTATTATAGTTTTAAATTAAACTGAAAAGTTTCGGAAATTCTCATTTAAAATTCGCGCGCTGTATATTTTTCGATATTTTAAGTTTATGTAGTTTGGCAGCACTGTCCTTAATTACTATGCCAAAAATGAGCTCGATCTGTCAGACAGTTCGTTTACGGCAGCTGTTGAAACCAGTTCACCTCAGTAGTGCGTTGCGAAATGTCTTCGACGGTCGTACGACCGTCCTGGAAGGCTTTGTACCACTCATAAACTTGAGTTTTCGATAAAACTGATTCCCCATAAGCCTTTTGTAGCATTCGCAACGATTCTGCACACGAAATTTCGTTCGAAACACAAAATTTGATGCAAACTCTTTGTTCAATATTTTTTTCCATTGTTTTTTTCGCAACGCCCTACTGAGGTGAACTGGTTTCAACAGCTGCCGTAAACGAACTGTCTGACAGATCGCGCTCATTTTTGGCATAGTAATTAAGGACAGTGCTGCCAAACTACATAAACTTAAAATATCGAAAAATATACAGCGCGCGAATTTTAAATGAGAATTTCCGAAAACTTTTCGGTCTTAATGTATATCATCACCTAAATTCTTAGAATTATGAACTAAAGAAAAATATAGATAAATAGTAACATTTTTTAGCAACCGTATTTAAATTATTAAACTAAAATATATTCATAAAAACAATAGGAGGAAAATCCCAAGTGTTGGGACTTCCGTCCTTTTTTTAACCTTTTTTAACCTTTTTTGACAAATGTAATACAGTCCACTAAAATCATAATATTTTAACCTTGATGTAGAAATTAGTCTTAAAATATTTTTGTATAAAAACACAACATTATTTGAAATAAAATCAGTAGCTAAAAATTACTCAAAGTGTGTGTACTTTAATTTATTAAATGTACACGAAGTAATGAACACATAATGCATTTTATTGTCACTTAAATTTTTTTTTGTTAGATATATATCTATATACACGACTGTATATTTTGTACCTGAATTGAAACAATATGATTAATTTCAATAATCTTAGTCATACTTGACACTTGATGTCTTGAAAAGACAAACAAAACCGCTGTTGTACTGTCGATATTTTGTCTGTTGTTATATTACTAAAGCAATAATAATGACAAAATATTATAATTTCCTGAAAATTACTCAATTTTGTTTTTGACAATAAGAAATACAATAAAATATAATTATTTTGAAAACTGTTGATATGCGTAATGCAAGTATACTCATATATAAATATCTTCAATAAAATTTTTACCACTCTATAATCGGTCTACTCACTTGTAATAGCATTATGGGAAAGTAATGCTATTTCAAAAATAATAATTTCTCTTAACTGAATTAAAAAGATTTGATAGATTCTTATCATTTAAAGTCATTCTTTTATCATGTGTCATTTCAACATACCTGAACTTGAACTTGAGTCTTGAATTGATTTGATAGGCGTCTATTATGTGATATTACAGCATCACTAAACTGTAAAGTGCTTACAAGTTTAAAGAATACAATAGTATACTATATTGAGACTATATATAAAAAATGTATCTAGTGATTTTGTTTAAAGGGTGAATTACATCGTATTATCCAAAGCACGTAGTATTCTCTGTAAGTAAACAAAATCCCTGCATTCTTTATTCCGGAATGCTTGGGTCACATAATCTATAACTGTTTAATAATTTTGCACATAACAATATTTACTTAATCTAAGGACATATACTTATTTATGAGAGAGAGTTGGTTTAAAATTAATTCAAAGTTATACGCCACTATCTTTATTGTTCATCGTGCTGTGCCCTTCTCAATCAAAATAATATCTTATTGTCGCTATAATAGTCTGAAATTTGTAGTTTAATTATTTTTTAAATAGTTAATATGTAAATAATAAATGTTAATCGTAAATCAGAAGAAATTGTTTCAGGTATTGTAAAAATTTATATACGGAGATTGTATTTACTAATGCATTAATTTTTATAGTAAAAAACTATAGTTGAAACAATGTATTTATATGTATACTATTATTGACTCTATGTTCTGTTGTGTTGAGATACAAAATGCATATGAAAATATGTAAAAGGGGTTCGATATGTCTAAGTGTAATATATAATGATAAATCCAGATTATTATATAATAAAAAAAATTAATAGATATTAATTTCGGTTAATTTAATAATTTATTAGTTATTTTTAGGTTATTAAAGCCAAAAAGAGGTGCACTTGTTAGGACTACCGGTTGTTTTATAACAATGTATAGCACGATTTACTGCTAGGAGTTTGATGGTTTAAGATATAAATGAACTAATCAATACAAAACTGCAATAACGATTTTATATGACTAATATTTATTTGTCAAAATAAGTTTATTTAATGTTAATAATCAATTGCAATCAAATAGATATAGTGGACTGTGTGCTTTTTTATTTTGCATACTGTTAACACTCAAATATCAAATTTTACAAAGTATCTTTTGCAATGTTTTGCTCATTTGATGTAACTGTTATATGATTTAAGCTATTATATATTTTTGATGCTCAACAGAAACATACCGTTGTTTAAGCTTTGATTCCCAGTAGTTGGGAATTTGACCTAACCGACATAATGGTCCAACTGTCAAGTAATTACTCATGCAAAATATATGATGGTTTCGTAGTATGTAAATTTATGGTTTAAAATGATTTAAAATTTGAATATTAACTTAATCAATTTTCAAATTTTTTTCCTGTCTGGGACTTATAACATAGAAAGTGCACAATAAGAATTATTTTCCAGAGTAAGTAAGTAAGTACATATAACAAAATTTTGGTTGTAGTTTAAAATTAATTACTAGACGTTGGTATTTAATCCTATTTTACAGTTCAGTTTAAATCCATGAATCAAGTTGAAATATTGCAGATGTTATAATGAAGACTATTAGGACTACACTGTCCATTGTGCTTTATAGTGTATTCAACTTTATTCCGATTGACTATTTTTGGTATTAAACTGTGCTATACTTAAGCTTTTAAGCTCCGGCAATATATAGACACTAATAAAACATGAACACTTTAAAATCTTATAGAATCTTATATACACAGAGATACATAACAAGCTACTTAGGTCCCAAAGTACTTGTTTTTTTATATTATTCTTCTTAGATATATTTCACGTCAAATATTTGAAATCCATCATTGACTTTGCTATTCTCAAATGTTACATACATTTTGATATACCTTACAGACAACAATATTTGTATGTGACAAGTAGGTTACACAATATAATTACAAAGAAAATATTTAACTAGTAAATGGCTAATTGCATAAATTATTTTTACACTTTTTAGTATTTGCCTTATTCACAGATTAATTAGATTTGGATGGAAATCTCGTTCAAATAACCTATAACTTACAAATTATTCTAACTATAGTGCCAACAATGTCATCAGCTTTTTATATCATATGCAAAATCCTATTAACAACTTAGGTTAAAATGCGGTAGTCCTATATAGTCGCAATACTTCCATATCAACATAGACGGTTAAAAAGTAGAAAGTCGATTTAATGGTAGAATATTTTTGAAAATAGAAAATAACATTTTATAACTAACAATATTGGCAAATGAAGAAGATATTTGTATTATGAAATATGTCAAATCACAAAGATTAATATGCATTATATTCGTTGTAAAAATGAATATGACTCGAAACCATGAAGATTTTCGGGTACAGCACAGACTATTCCAGAAGACAACTAAAAATATGTCTTATTGGTTAATACGTGACAAGGAAAATAGAGGAAAGTGAAGAAAATATGGCAAGTATAAAAATAAAAAACAAAACAAAAATAAAGTAAAATCAATTTATCTAGTAGTCATCTAAGTCGAAACATTCATTATCGATGTCATCTAATTGCATACTCTGGAAGTCCACTTTATAACGTAATATTCCTCCAATACCTCCAAATCCCCTAACAAATTGGCTGCCCACCTGAGATTTATCTGTAATAATCTCAAGCTCAAGGGTCGATGCTGACTATTTAGGTACAGAGAGTTGAAACATACGGTAACTCAAGTCTGATCATATTTTTTTTTTCAATTCGCCAAAACATCAGCTGATTCTATTGCAAAAACTTACACTTGAATATGAAATTTGAAGTATTGGAAAAAAAATTCATGTAATTAAATATGAATAAAAAATATTTTTATAGTTATAGTTATTTATTTATATAGATATATAAATAAAACTATATCTGTAATATAGTTTTAGTTCATTTTTAATTTTAAATTTTTTACTTTTTCTTGTCATATTCTTGATTGAAAAGGATTCATATATTTGTGGAGTCATTGTCCTTATACCTCTAAAATATTATTTTATTATTTAATTGCACATCCACAATACTCGGACTTATTTTCACTAGTATCAAGAAGTACCAAAACAAACGGAATTTAATCTGAATTAAACCTGAATCAACCATACAAAGAAATTATAAATCTTATCTGAGTGAAGTGTGTACTTGCGTTATATAATTAAACTAGTTAATACAATATTTACCCTGATTTTGATGAAAAGTTGTAGATAACAATCAGAGTTGCTAGTACGGTTGATTGTATAAATTTCATGCTTTGAAATAAATATTTTTTGCATGTCTTGCATATGAAAGCTGCACGCTACGTAAATAATGCTTGTACATTATAAAGTGTATAGTATAAGACCTAATAGAAATGAATATATATGCCAAGTTCAACGTTAACGTATGTATCTTTGTTAATATAATATATGTATACATTATTCTTATGTGCTGCGATTTAAGCACAAAAGTACTTGGCACGCAACTTATCCACCTTTTAAGTATTGTAGTTGCCAGTCGTTTGGATATTTGTAACTTGATGAACGACCTTCAGGTGATAACGTTTAATATTATTTGATATATACAATAATGTATATACGCGTATATTTGTATTTAATTTTAATTAATTTTTTTTTATTGTTATGCTTATTCTTAATTTCTATCTATCATAGTTAAGTTAGATAAAGGCACATGTAAGGTTATTAAGTCATTTGAACTTTAAAAAAAAGAAATGGCAAAAGAAAAGAAGAATTGTCAGGGTTCCAAAGTCTTTGGAAAGTTTTATGAGTTAATCGGAAATAAATCGTAAAGGTAAATATTTTTCGTATTTATAATTTATTTATTTATTTAATAAATAAATTAAATTTAAATGAGTCAATAAATATACGAGTATATTAGATTAAGTTTAAATACGAGCAGCTAAATATACTCAATGGGCATTCTTGGTATTATTATCTCGGTTGAAAAAGCTATAAAAAAGCAGATTACAATTCGATACTGAAGTGATATGAAATTGATAATTATAACAATTATGAACATTAAAAGGAACCAAATGTGTATTTCAACTATAAGATAAGTTCTGTATAGAATTAAATTTGGTTTCTTGATTGACGATTCTAATGTAAAAAGAGCAAGAACTCGATTTATGCAAACCACGTGTGTAAATTTGTCAAATTCACAAATAAAAATAGTCTTTTTATAAATTATGAAAAACTAAAATAGAGTATTTCAAGTGCTTTTAATATTATTTTTAATATTTAGCATAAATTTTCCACTTGTGATCAAAAGCGAAAATGTAGGTTATTTACTTTTCAAAAGCGGAAAGCTAAATCAAGTGCAACAAACCCTGAAAAAACATGAGTCATTTTCCTTTACATTATGTGCAGGGAAATTTGCAGAGAACTCACACAATAAAATGATACTTAAAGTTTAAAGAGAAGAATGTATATACATATATATATATACAGATACATTTTGCAAATACTCATATACCGGATAACAGTTACTGAGATACAACGGAATGACATGAATGTGGTATGAAACAAAGGGAGCAGCACGGTGTAACGGTGTATTGTTAAGGAGCTTTATTTTCCTAACGGGAGAAGCATGTCAATAAATATTAAAATGTCATAAATAATGGAAAAATAGTTGCAAGTTTATGGCATCTTTATGGGCTTGGTTCTGCCTGATATTTAAATGGCATATCATAAAATTGTTCATTCTCCTCAATGACAGAAGAAAAAATAAATTGTTTTTTTTTAATGTAAATTGTTCCGGAACAGCTAGGAACGGTTTGGTTTTGTTAAAGCTTTAACACCTTTCACATCAGTATATTGAGCATTCACTGATAGCAATTCTATATAGTTCTGTAATAATTATATATGGGTTCTAAATTTCAATCCGACATACACTGATCGTTTTATTATTATGTTGAAGCTAGTTGAGTCAGTGCACTTGAAACTTTTACTCTCTATTAACTGCGAAGTTTCTTCAAAATCCCTCTCTACATCTTGACTGGATTATTGTTTATCATTTAATCAGACTAAGCAATAATTGACCTCAGATCTGCATAACTCCCCAAGGAGCCTGTAGCCATCATCATCATCATCAGCGTTACAGCTCGGGGTGAGCTTTAGCTGCATCAACCAGCTTTCTCCATTCTGCTTTGCATGATGTTTTAGATCTCCAGCTTTGTATACCCATTTTCCTGATGTCTTCAGTCACGTTGTCGAGCCATCTTATACGTGGTCTACCTCTGCTGCGGTCATTATACGGCGTGAAATGGAGTGTTCGCTTTTGTGGTCTATCGTCCGGCATTCTCATGACGTGTCCTAACCATCTCAAGCGTTGCGACTTTGTGAACTTCACCACATCTTCACCATCACAAAGTTGTAGTAGTTCAGCATTCGTACGCCGACGAAATTCTTCTTGATTCAGGCGGATGGGACCATAAATCTTTCTCAGCACCTTTCCTTCGAATGTTCTAATTTGATTTTCATCTGCTGTCGTTAGAGTCCACGTTTCGGCCCCATAGCATAATACCGGGCGGACGATTGCCTTGTAAGCGTGTAGTTTGGCACTTCTGGTCACGATTTTAGATTTGAAGATTTTCGAGTGTCCGTAATAACTTCTGTTTGCTGCTACAATTCTGTCTTGTATACTAACACTGATTTCATTGTTTTTATTAATGAGGACACCCAAGTATTTGGCGCTTTCAACTTCTTTAAACGTAAACTC